>NW_019641621.1:544224-842260 GCF_000599845.2 Trichogramma pretiosum | reverse complement strand
AGCAACTTTTTTGTTGGAAATTGTCCAAATTTTCAGAAAAAAAATATGCCAAAGTGATTGGAACAATCTAGGTAAGTGTAAAGCAAAAAAACTGCCAAAGAGACATAAATGATGAAATCTAATCGAGTTCGAACCGGACTTTCATTTCCTAAACTATGTAAAAAGCTTCCCAAAGATGTCAACTACTGCCTGATGAAGTTTTGTAATGGGTCTTAAAGTTTAACGCAATGTAGACAACAATGTGTGGTGAAAAACGTGCAAAAAAAATCAAAAATAGGCCCAAAATGCCTAAAATCACCAAAAACAGCCATTTTCAGGACTTTTTTGCACGTTTTTCGCCATACATTGTTGTCTACATTGCGTTAAACTTTAAGACCCATTACAAAACTTTATCAGGCAGTAGTTGACATCTTTGGGAAGCTTTTTACATAGTTTAGGAAATGAAAGTCCGGTTCGAACTCGATTAGATTTCATCATTTATGTCCCATTGGCAGTTTTTTTGCTTTACACTGACCTAGATTGTTCCAATCACTTTGGCATATTTTTTTTCTGAAAATTTGGACAATTTCCAACAAAAAAGTAGCTGGGCACTTTTACTTTTGAATCATTCTACCCTGATCCAGGAATTATTTGAATATTTGTGATTTTTCATGAATTCCAAAAAAACCCTAAAATGGCCAACTTCGGGCCCCTGAAAAAGAGTGATAGATGGTCCCAAAAATTCTAATAAAATTTGGGGACATTTCTGACATCGGGAACAGCAAGTTTTTCATATTTGCAGAAAAAAAAATTTTTTGGCCATTCGATTTCACAGAGAATCGGCCATATACATGACGAACACCACAATAAACTGCAATGAGAAATAAACATAGACAGGAGAAAAAAAAACATCACACCAACACATCACCTACATATGATTACGCACAAAATACACAACACAGACTAGAAGCGAGGAATCAAAAGAAAAAGAATCAAAGAAAATTAAAATTTATTTTTGCTTAGTTAAGATAAGAAAAAGTAGCAAAGAAATTAAAAAAGTTTTTTTAATTTTGAAAAAAAAGAAAATCAAAGAATCGATTTTGTTATTATTATTTATGAATCAAAGAAAGAAAAATTATATTATTTATTTTGATGCAGCCATTGGCTAAATATTTAGTTTTATAAGCCTGATGGCCAAAGATTTTTGATTTAATAAGCCCGTTGGCAAAATGTAGATTTAGTTTGAGTAGCCAAATGGCAAACATAATTTTAATTTTATAGGAAAATGAATAAGTAGATTTAGTTTTGATAAGCCGATTGGCTCAGAAAGTTTGTTTTTTTTTGCTAAAAATATTTGAATCACTGAAAAAAAGTATGTTTGTTTTGTTCTACAATAAATTCTAATAGATTCCAATTGTGAATCATGGTTTATTTTTTTTATATGGCTCCCTTCCTGAATTTATGTATCGAGGACCTCAGACTTTATTGCAATTCAAGGTAAGATTAAGTAACAATTACAAGCAATTAACACTCCGCACGCGTGTCCCCGATGCGTTAGTTTAAGGAGAAGGGAGTTTGTAGCGGCATACTCGATGCGCTACAAGTCGATGAATGTCACTCTTAAGCTCACGCGTAGAAATAAGTTATGACGACGAGACGAACCCTATACACTATGCCCCTATCACACATCTATGTTTTCCCACATACACTTTAGCACCTGAAACCTGGAGAAGAGAGAGAAGCAAAGCGACGAGAACAGATCAAGACGACGAGACACTTATCACCAGACGTTCACAATAAAGAACGATATGAGAAAGGAGGCCACTAAACATCAACATCACTTGAGAGGTTAAAGGTTAGTTCGACACCGGCACCTCGGTCGAGGCAAATCTCAAGAAAAACATCAGAATTGCTGCGTACGAAAACTCGCACCATACGTACGAACACGAGACAGTCCATTGAGATACCAAAACATCCAGCAGCAGACGAGTAATGAACAGCGAACACATACCAGACAGAAACTCACAGCGTCGACACGTAAAATAAGCAGACGAGAATCATCGACCTATCGATCAATAATCGATTGGCTCTCGCGTGTACCTTCAGACGACACGTGAGGACGACGAGTACGACCACGTAGAAGTTGGCCTTATTATTACCGCAAGTCTGCTGGTACGCAAAGCATGTACGAAGTGTGTCGGGTTTGATTAACGAAAAGAAAGCAAAGAAAGTAAAAGTGAAATAGGATTGAAAAGTGTGTCTCCATCTTCGCCGTATCCCTGGTGACGACGCTCAACTTCATAGAAGCCGGCCACCAGAAATTGTCGACGAAAAAAGAAGATTTATCGTAAGCTAATTTAAGTATGACCTAGACAAATAAGAATACGAGCTCTCTCGCTCGGTTAGTAGAGTCTTCCCCCCCGGGACCCCGCGTCCCTCCGAGACTTTTTCGCGAGTGTTAATTGCTCTCCGCTAAGCCAGACGAATAATTAATTGTAAAATTGAAGACGAAAAGATTGTATACGAACAAAGACGAAAACCAGTTATCAAAAAAATTTCACTTAATTGTTGTTAACTTATTATTTGTATTTTACAGTCCACGTGGCGAGTTTCACGTGGTGGCGCACTTACTATCAAAACCAATGAACTGGCATTGTTTATTATCAGAGCTCGAGCGGGTAAATTGTCTATACCGATCTGCCTCGAGACTCTGCTCTGTTAAATGATGCCGTCGGGTTTTAACAAAATTAGTCGGGAACTTGAGGATTGTTTTTTTGTAACAGCTTTAATTGAAATAACACTTAAAACTAATTAATAACAAAGAGTATATATAGCACGACGCACTGGTCGATTTGGTAAGTATTACAAACTGTGGTCGAGTGTCGAGCTCTGTAATACGACGACTGACCAGTAAAATTCTGCGGCCGTTACAACGAGTCGCGCTTCTAACATCAACATAAACAAAGTACAATGTGTACAGAAAATAGGCGCGAACTAATTCGAACATTCCGCCCGCCTTGCTGCATACCAGCAATTATAAAGTGTAAGCATTATCCACGATCAACATACAAGTTAAAACAAAATCACAAATCATCTTAGCATAAGTGAAAAAGAGAATACAAACGTAAATAATAAAAATACAAACATAGAAAAACATAGAAAAAAATCATAATTTTATCTTCTCAACTCATGCACTGTCTTCATTAATGCACTCTTGAGCGTCCTGGTCCAATGGAAGTTTCACCAGCTTAACGATCGGTCGCATAAGCTGAGACGAAGCGGTCTTGATCGTGACTACACGCACAAGTCCATCTTTACCAGGGTGCACCTCAGTGACCAATCCAAGCGGCCACCGCGCGGGAGGTGAAAGCTCATCCTTTACCAATACCATGTCACCAATCTTGAAATTTTCGTGCTGGTCGTACCACTTGTTACGCTGCTGCAACTGGTTCAAAACCTCCTTCCTCCAACGCACCCAAAACGAATTACGAAGCTGCACAATCAATCTCCAACGTTCGTTCAAGCTCCTTCTTTGATCTTTCTCACATTTTTCCAATTGAATAAGATACGCAGAGCCGACCAAAAAGTGTCCAGGTGTCAATGCCACTAGGTCATCGGGACAATCGCTTTGTCTGCAGAGAGGGCGAGAATTCAGACACGCTTCGATTTGGGCAGCCAGTGTAGATAACTCTTCGAATGTCATCGGTGTATCGCCAATAATCCTTTTGAAGTGATACTTAAAGCTTTTGACAGCTGCCTCCCATAATCCACCGAAGTGCGGAGCTCGCGGGGGTATGAAAGTCCACTCCGTGCCCCGAGACGCAAGTCGTTCCGTGACCGTCGAATAGAAGTCCGAAGCCTCCGTGAACATGCGTGCAAGCTCAGTCGAGGCCTTCTTAAAAGTCGTAGCATTGTCCGAGTAAATTCTCGTGCACACTCCTCGGCGAGCTACAATTCTCGCGTAAGCTGCCAAGAAAGCATCCGTGGTAAGATCCGATACAATTTCAATATGTACTGCCTTCACAACGAGACATACAAAAATCGCCACGTAGCCCTTTGTACTCTTCGCTCCGCGACCACGCGAGAAAAGCACGGACACTGGTCCGGCATAATCCAATCCAGTGCTTGCAAAGGGCCGCTGTGGAATGAGGCGTTCTGCAGGCAGTGGAGCCATCTGCTGCCTTCCTGTTTGAGCTCGGTATCGTGCACATTTCACGCAGTCGCGATATAGTCCGACGACGATCCTCCTTGCGCCAGTGATCCAGTACTCACGGTGCAACTGCGAGAGCATCAACTGCACGCCCCCATGAAGAGTCAACTTATGAATACCGCTGATCAACCTCCGAACAATCTCACAGCTTCCTGGCAAAATTACCGGGTGTCGCTCGCCGAACGAGAGCGGCGAATTCTGAAGTCTACCACCAAGACGAATAATGCCCTCACGGTCGATGAACGGTGTCAAGCTGCGCAAGTTGCTTCTCTTTGGCAGCGCTTTTCCCTGTTTCATGAGGCTTATCTCTGTCGAGTAATATTCTCGTTGTATAACTTTGTAGCAGGCGATCTTAGCCCACCTGAGCTCCGAGAGAGTGAGAAACGGTCTCATCTGTGACGCAGAATTGCTTCGTCGCGCTCTAGTCCTGCTGAGCCAGCGACCGCAGTACCCCAAAACGCGGGTCAATTTTAGAAAACTTGAATACTTCGTCAATCTTGCAAGCATGGTGTCTTCCTTCTTGATTACCTTCTCTCTTATTTCTTGAGCCACATATGCGTCTACTTCCTTCTTCTTCAAAGCTTGATCTGTTGAAGCAGGCCAATTGGAGCTCGCCGAGCCAAGCCAAGCCGGTCCCGTCCACCACAACTCAAATGTAGACGCCTGAGCAGGCGTGAGTCCCCTAGTAGCACAATCTGCCGCATTATCCTCCGACACGACATGATGCCAAACTGCCTCTGGGAAAGCTGAATTTATCTCGCTGACTCTGTTCGCTACGAATGTTTGCCAACGCGATGGGTGACTGTTTAGCCAATCCAGTACAACTTTAGAATCGCACCAAAAATGAATCTGTTCCGGTTGCGTATCCATGTTTTCCAAGACCTGTTTAGTCAACTTGACCAAAAGAGCAGCTCCACACAGCTCCAACCGAGGCAGAATCTCCAGCTTTACTGGAGCGACCTTTGTTTTTGCCATAATTAATGTCGCCTTTTTTCCTGGGATCACCATATAGACCGCCGCAGCGTAGGCTCGCTTTGAGGCATCCGAGAAACCATGCAGTGTCCAAGCACCAACTTCAGGCCCGCCGAACCATCGTGGAATTCTAATCTTCGAAACATCCTTCAGCGACTCACGAAATCGCTGCCACCTGAGGGAAATCTCACCCTCGAGAGGGGTGTCCCAATCAAGTTTTTCAATCCAGAGATCCTGGAGTAATATTTTTGCCGTGATTATCACCGGAGCCAGCCATCCTAATGGGTCAAAAAGCTTTGCCACGTCGGAGAGTATGTTCCTCTTGGTGATCACTTGTGGCATCGGAGCTAGCGAGGATACAAACAAAAATTCGTCGCTCCGTGGGCACCACTTCAGGCCCAGCGTCGACACCACGTCCTCCAATTCGACAGAAACTTTTTCGCCGTTGTCTGCAGCAATATCACGCAGCAGCACAGCCTCGTTGGCCGACCACTTGCCAAGCTCCATACCAGCGGTCATCATCATTTTTATAAGTTGATTTCGGCGATCGATTGTTTCATCAATCGCATCTCCTCCACCGAACAAGTCGTCGACGTACACCCGGTGATCCAATAAACGAGCTCCCTCTGGGTATCGTTCACGCTCATCCGCTGCAAGCTGCTGAAGGACTCTGAGAGCCAAAAACGGAGCCGGGGCGGTGCCGTATGTGATGTAGCGTTAGGTTAGGTGGGAAAAATAAATAAGAGAACGAAACTTGAGCTACTAATAAATGTCAAGTACGATTATTAATTAATTAAATTATAATTGTATGGTGTAATTTTGAAGGGCGCCACTGCATGAGACGGCATGCAGACCGTCGTGATAATTTTCGTGTATTCGTTTTTCCGCGAGTTCGCGTCGACCGGCTCGGCTCGTCGGCAAGATGTGATTTTCTCCTGGGTGCGAGTAAATAAACGTACGCGACAGACGCGGCGACTCGACGGTGAGATTACGGCTTAAAACTACCTTTCGCAAAATCTTCGGCACGTCGCTGTGTCGTCGTCGTCGTCTCGTCTCGGCGTCGATGATGATGGCCGCTGATGGTGTCGATGGTTTATGCCTCAAAACTTCACTTGGACTCGTCAGTCCAAGTGGATGGTTCGTAAAACTCGTCGAGCACACACACACACAATATATTTGCAGAACGTTGCCTGCTTCTTTCGAGGACGAATTTTTAAGACCTTCGTCTGTTCGGCTAATTCGTTGAGGTTAGTGTCCTCGTTTCGCTTCTCGTGGCACGAGAGATTCTGCGATCTTTTTCGCTGCTCGATAGATCGCAGCGTCGCGCGCGCCTCTCTTGGCGCTGCGTATCGTGATCGGAGGCACGTGTCGTTGCCTGCTCGTCACGTCGTGTGTGTGCGCGCGTGTGAGTGTGCGTGCATCCTGCGTGTGCTCGGCGCATGTGTGTGTGTGCGTCGCTTCGCCTCGTTGTCGTCCCGTCTCTGCTGCGTATGTGCGTGTCCATTGTATAATCTATTGTATACGCGCGAATGCCGGCTCGCGGGCCTCGTAAGTCGCCACTTGTAGCCAGTACATTAGATGTACTGCTACAGTGACTGTAAGCGCTCTATAATCCTGTACCGGCTGTGATTTTGTTGAGCGCCAAAGTATGCGCTGATAATCGGTATCCTCTGGGTGCACCAATATTTGTCGAAACATCTTGACGATGTTCGTGACGAAGACAAATCTGAAGAGACGCCACCGGGTAATCACTGACGTGACGTCCTTTTGCAGTTTTGGGCCGGTCAACAAAGTCTCGTTGAGCGATACTCGGTTCGCAGCCTTCTGCGAAGCATTGAAAACGACTCTGATCTTGTCCGAATTCTCCGATTTAAACACTCCATGATGCGGCAGATAAAAGCTCGGAGCCGAGATCTGAGTCGGCGGCACGAGCTCCATGTGTTTCAACTGCAAATACTCTCTCATAAAATTATTATAAGATAAGGATAGTCGGGGACTTTTCATAATTCGTCTCTCCATTCGAAAGAGACACGACAGGGCTATATCTCTCGAGCATTCAAATCTAGTCTTGGCCGCAAACGGCAACCGGACTACGAACCTGCCCTCCGAGTTTCTTGACGTAGTCTTGACGAAGTAGTCTTCACAAAACTGTTCCTCCGTCGTCCAATGCTTTGTTTGGGCTATATCCTCGATTTGCCAAAATTTTTCCAACAGTTGATTCAGCGTTGGCTCAGCAATGGTGTGGAAAGCTGTCACCTCCTGGGGCCGGCTCGTCGATTCATCACCGCCCTCACCCGTCAATATCCAGCCAAAAACCGTTCGCTGCGCTACCGGAGTGCCCTCGGGTCCCTTCTTCAATCCGTCGAGTAAGATGCTCGTGTACATGTCAGCCCCAATCACACAGTCCACGCGATCGGGTCTGTGAAAAGCCGGGTCCGCCAGCTGCACTCCTTTCAGGTGTGACCATCGAGTGATCTGCAGCTGAATCCTCGGCATCAATCCAGTAAGCTCGCTCATAACCAAGGCAACTACGGATGTAGTAAACTCGGGCATCATCTTGGACTTTATCGTCACGCGTGCTTCTTTCCGTGCTGTTGACGCGTGAGACCCGCCCATTACCTTGATATTCACAGATACCTTATCCATTTTAACGCACAGTGCTTTCATTGCGCGTTCCGTGACAAAAGAGCGTTGCGAACAAGGGTCTATTAAAGCTCGAACTTGCAGCTCATTGCCGAATGAATCCAACAAAACTATTCGCGCTGTCGCGAGCAGTATCAATTGATCGTCCGATCGCCTTCTAGACATGTCCTGTCCCGCGAAGTAAACCGATGCTGGTGGGTCCTCATTTCCGTCGATCGGAGCTCCAGTGCCAGCTCGCTCATTTGATGTATCAGTAGATTCCTGTTGTGTCCGAGTATCTGCATGAAGTTTGGTGTGATGTTTTGCTTGACACACTAAACATCGCTTCTCTGATTGGCAGTCTCGCGCGAAGTGGGATCCCGAAAGGCAGTTCAAACACAATTTCTCCCTCCTGCACACCTCATACCTCTGCGACTGAGGCAGAGAGAGGAACTTCTGGCACGAGTACAATACGTGCGTGCCTCGACACAGCGCGCATGTGCGAGCGGTTGGCTTTCGAGCTACTTGCGTACTGGTCGCATGGGCTGATACTTGTTTATATTTACTTGGCGCGCTTTTTGCCGATTTAACCGCCGAATTTTCACTCGATGTAGATGGCTGCGGCCCCGCCGATGTTGTGCTAGCTGCGTCCAGCACTCGTATGTAACGCTCGAGGAAGCTTATGAGCTCATCGTAGGACGGGAAGCTCGTGAGTTCGTCGGCGTGTCGTTCCCAATCCAGACGCGTTGATTGATCCAATTTATGAATGGTGTGGTGAATCAGCCACAATTCCGACATACGAGCCGGCTCTACATTCAAGTTATCGAGCGCCTGCTTGGACTCGCGCACTAGATCCACCAGTCTACGCACCTCTTCTACTGATTTTCTTTGCATGGGTGGGCAGTTGACGATATGCGACATGTGCGTAGATAGCAAAACTTTTTTTATTGTCGTACCTGGCTTGAATAGCCTGCCATGAACTCTCATAATTTTCTCCGACAATCTGTACGTTCTTGAGTCTATTAGCTGCTTCTCCCGTCAATGATCGAATCAAATATTGTAATTTTAAAATCGGCGGGAACGTAGGTACGTCGTGTACGAGTGCCAGAAACATTCCCTTGAACGTCTCCCATTCCAACTGATTGCCCGAAAACTGCGGAAGCTGCATCGACGGTAGTGGTGTCTTGTATTGCGGAGTCTCAAAGCTGACTCCAGCATACTGTGAATCCGCTTGAATTGAGGTCTGTCTCCGGCCGGGGCTCAGAACATCCAAAATTTCCGTTTTTACCGCGATATACTGGTTCTGGCCCGCAGCAAACATGTCGTCTTGGAAATAGGGACGCTGTTCTTTGTCCTTTTCTGACCAGCGGATCAGCTTCTTGTGGGCTTTAAGGAAATCACTCCATAGACTCTCGAGTTGTTCTAATTGCGTTTTGAACCAACTTGTAGTTCTTTTCTCTCTTGGTGCTTTCAGCATCACCGTTCTGAAGTTGCTGAGAATTTCCGCTAATGCCAGCTGATCCTCGAGAATTTCCTCCATCTTGTTCCGACCAAAACCACGCTCTGCTACCAAAATGTTTATTATCAGAGCTCGAGCGGGTAAACTGTCTATACCGATCTGCCTCGAGACTCTGCTCTGTTAAGTGATGCCGTCGCGGGTTTTAACAAAATTAGTCGGGAACTTGAGGATTGTTTTTTTGTAACAGCTTTAATTGAAATAACACTTAAAACTAATTAATAACAAAGAGTATATATAGCACGACGCACTGGTCGATTTGGTAAGTATTACAAACTGTGGTCGAGTGTCGAGCTCTGTAATACGACGACTGACCAGTAAAATTCTGCGGCCGTTACAACGAGTCGCGCTTCTAACATCAACATAAACAAAGTACAATGTGTACAGAAAATAGGCGCGAACTAATTCGAACAGCTATTTTGCTCTCGTTTTTCAGCTCGGACCTTTATAAAGCTAAATCTATTTATTTTTCGTATCTAATCATATTTTATACGCGTTACAATAAATTCTAAATAGTTATTGTTTGAGTTTCAATTTAAGGTGAAAATATACCGAATTAACCTAAAAATACCGAATCAACACTTGCATACATTAAACCATTATTTTGTAAAAGCTTTTTATCATTGTAAAAAATTAAATTAAAAATTTTTGAAAGTTCATTACTAATTATCATAATTATTCATTAATTAATAATAAAATAAGATATCAAAGTTTACAACTGCACATTGCCATGTCTTAATCTTTTTTTTCAAATTTTATGTTTAAATAATTGTCTTTTATAGGGCGTTTTCCAATTGTCACAAAAAGGTCACTTTATTAGCACTGGAGGCAAAAAAAACAAGGACTCTCATTTGTTCAATCCTCAACGCCTCCAGGCAAATCGTAAAGGGGCCATTTTGTGACAATTGGAAAACGCCCTATAGTTCGTTTCTTTATTTAGAATTTTTTAAATCAATTTTATTATTAATTCGGCTTATACTTAAGGGGAGTCATTCACCAATTCACTCCTCTTTTTAAACCACAGTTTAATGTCAATTTACATTTTCAACATAAAATTGACATCTTTGAGCCCTAAAAAATGTGAAAAAAGTTGCAGAATAAGCATTTGCATCTAAAAATAGCTCGTTTTTGCTATTTTAGCCTTTCTGTACTGTGCGCAAGGTTCAGATCAGAGTTATTCAGCTGGGAGTTCCTGATAGGCTTCAAAATCTTCAGAAAAGTATCCTTTGTGGGCTGAGTTTTGTGGAATTTTGATTTAGACCTTCATATTAGTTCTATTATTCAATATAAAAAACATTGATAAGTATTTTTTATTTCTTGCTTTCTTCACATGTGTTGGCAGACAAACTTTTTTATAACTCTAATCAAAATTCCACAAAACTTAGCCCATAAGATACCTATCAGGAACTTCCATCAGAATAACTCTGATCTGAACCTTGTGCACAGTGCCAAAAGACTAAAATAGCAATAATGAGCTATTTTTAGATACAAATGCTTATTCTGCAACTTTTTTCACATTTTTTAGGGCTCAAAGATGTAAATTTTATGTTGAAAATGTAGATTGACATGAAACTGTGGTTTGTATAAAAGAAAATAACAAGGAGGAGTGAATTGGTGTATGACTCCTCTTAACTAATTTTCAACATAAGCGTGTAGAGGGGGTAGCCAGGCGCGGTGAGAGTCGAAGGGTGACCAGCTACTATAGTTCAACTACTTTTGGACAGACGTACAGGTCGCATTTTGCATCTCCAAGGACTGGTATTTGAGCATACAATCATTATCTTTTAATTTCTTTATTATTTCTGCTTAAAAATTCTCATAAAGGATCTCAAATGTTCCATTTAGACATAAACTCTACCCTGTAGGTGCTTATATTTGTTAATAAGCTCACTATAGGTGATTTATAATACCAATATCTCGCAACTTGACTAAACTGTCCAGAGACTGGGTCGTATTATGAAATAATTGTCAGTTTGTGAGCTTAGCCTGATCAAGCTATTTAACTCAATGATATAATTCTAACTCCAATGATGTCAGCAAGCAAGAGTTCCATATTCTCTTGTCAATTAATGAAAATTATAAAATAATTACTGGATACAGCAATAATTAACTGTACAAAGTATCGTTTTCACTTTATTAAATATCTCGGCGAGCCGTTAAGTTTAATACAAAATCAGAGAGCGCTTAGATGTTAGCTACTCCGCGGTAGGCTCAGCTATGCCATATACGACACTTCAATCCGTTGAGGTTCGCCCACTCCCTGAGGCAGGGCAGCTTGAGTCTGGTGCCCCAGGACGACGCGCACAAATCCAACGAAAGTCTCGAGCTCGCCGCGAGTTTCTACAAGCCGAGATTACTCGAGGCCGGGGAGACGTTGGACGGACTGGTGCGCGGATTCGCCCGGCAGAGCTCGCGAAAGCTCGATCTTGGTCTGGCGGCCGACTTATCGAGCCGGCTGTACAAGACCAACGAGTCGGCGGCGGGCCTGGATCGGCTGAGCTTCGACATTCAGCGCGGACGAGATCACGGATTGGCCGATTACAACGACTATCGACACCTGTGCGGTCTGCGACAGGCCAAGAGCTTCGACGATTTCTTGGATCATGTGCCCTGGGAGAGCGTCAAGTTGCTGCGAAAATTGTACAAGCAACCCGGAGATGTGGATCTGCTGGTCGGAGGCTTGGCCGAGAGATCGATCGAGGACGCGGCGATCGGTCCGACTTTTAGGTGTCTGATAGCAGCGCAATTCTTGAGGACCAGAAGAGCCGATCGATTCTTCTACGATTCCAGTAGGCAGCCCAAGCCGTTCACGACCAGTGAGTGGGAATTTTTTATTAGAACTATGTGTCTATGATCGAGTGATTATTTTAATCGTTTGAAATCGTTGCAGATCAAATGGACGAGCTGAAGAAAGCCGCGCTAGCCAGAATATTCTGCGACAATGGGGACGATATCGCCAAAATGCAGTCCAACGTCTTTCTCAAGCCGCAAGTGGGGTAAGTTATTTTTTTAATAAGCCGTCAGAACGTTAAATAGAGATGAAAACGTCTTTCTCTTTTTTAGAAACGAACTGCAATCTTGCCAAAACTTCGATGCCATAGATTTAACCACATGGATTGAAAATATCGCATATTAGTTTGAATTTTTCAACGCGATGCAATTCAAACTGTGATCGACTTTCTAAAGTGACTCCGGCTGCCAATAAGAATCAAAACGAATGCGATAATATCCACAACCAAGTGTGTAAGATATAACTCTTATGCTTACGTTTTATCAGTGATTGTTAATGATGTACAGATATCGAATAATTCACTTAATATTGTACATTACGAGTGAGTTAATGTTGTTTTAAATTGAAGAAACAACGCCGTTTGTTTCTATCTACCAATATAGCACTTATTTTGACAAGGATACCTATGCTTTTTCCAGCAAATGGAGAGCGAGCAGCAAGTAGTGAAAAGCTCACGCTGTAGTAAGTTGTGTTAAAGTATTTTTGATAATATATTTTTTATGGGAGTTCAAATTTTGCTCATCGAGATTAGTTTGAGTAAAAACGACTTTTGATTCAAGTTTAAAAGTAAATGAAAAAATAATAATATTAACAAGGTTTGATTACTTCTATAAATAAAATAATTTTAAAACTGATGGCTTACAAGTGAAGTTTAATTTTACTGATGAGACCTTTTAGTTTTCTCCTAAAATCAATAAAAATGTAGCTGCATCAGGTATTTCAAGTAGCGAAGTAGCAACATGGTCACTCCAAGTAAAATTATATTTGTCGTTTTTAAATTATACTTTTAGCTGCCGATAATTAGTGTTTATTACTTATTAGAAAAAAATTAAATGATTTAGCCAATCCTGATTCTAAAGTATAGAAAACCAAAAAATTACTTAAAGGTACAATTAATTTTTATGACAGGTTTGTATCTAGATTACAAAAAAAATGTCTCTTGTTACAAGAGAACGAGATAGTTATGAGAATAATTTAGGATAGATATAAATTAAACGATGCTTTTTGATATCAATTAAAGTCGACGACTGTGCTGTTAATTTTTTTATATAAATTTATTCTTACTTAAATATAATATTTGAAAATTTTATGTATACATACATACACGACCAATTTTTTATTGCAAAAACTTTGATACAACTTATATTTATATTTCACTTTTATAATTAATCTAACTATTTAATATTTAAAAAACGCAACAACGATTCGAACGAATTTTTCTTCGATTTTATCAAATGACATATAAGTTGATGACATAAAAATCCTCGCACTTTTTTCTTTTACGCAGTCAAAAAGTTTGGCGTAAATTTTCTTGAGAAAATACTAAAAAATACTACTATCATCGCATACGAGTGAGTGACGTCACTTACTTACAATTAATATAAATGGAAATTTTGTAGTAAAAATAAAAGAACAGCTTATTAAATGTATTTTCAATATTCGCTTTTTAATATAAATGTAAATCCTAATTAATTTAGCTTCATTATTTACATAATAAAGAGCATTATTTAATGAAATCTATAAACTACAGGAATCTGATTGGTGATAATTTTCGTTTATATGTCTTTTATCAACGTATACACGAAACTTGCTTTTCATTTATATACAAGGTTTTATGCGTTTTGATAGGAAAGGGAAAAGACTCAATAATACAAGAGCAAGTAGAAAGTAGAAACTAAAAGAAATGAAGAGGGATGATGGCAACAAACGATGACATGCAAAGCCAAATATAAAAATTGTAGTGACGTGCAATTAATTAAGAGTCCCTCGACATTGTGGTGCTCCACACAAACAAGGTATTTTATCGTCCTCCAAGGGAAATTTGTAATCGTAAGTTATTTCTTCGTTAACTCCAATCGGTTGTTTACTATAAATCACAATTTTCTTTTGACTTTCTATCGTTATAACTTTAGCGTAACAGTTCGGCTGAAAAAAACATAAATTTTATTTCAAACACTCTTCGTAATAAATAAACGTATTGGAATTTAAAATACATTTAAATCGTATCAAATTGAAATACTTACATTACAACTATGATTAATGAATCGAGCCAAATTACCGCACTTGGTGGCATCTATGATAGTTTCCAAGTCAATACGGAACAGATATGAGCTGCCTATTCCGGTAGCTTCATATTGTGTTTCACGCAGATCGGCAACTATTGGTCTTATCATTTGTCCGACATATTCAATAACCATCTCGTCGGCTGCTATAGGCTCCATTGCGAATAAGCCCCAATCGTGGATACCAGATTTGGCAAATTTCAATTGTTTTTTGCGGAACTGTAGGAAAAATTATAGAATAATAAACCGAAATTTTGATAATTCATTTTAAGTAAAAGAAGGTTTGTTTCAAACTTACCTTGAGTTGATTGAATTTGAGTAAATCACTGTCGGTGTCAATGCCGAAAGCTGTTAGCAAACGTCTTTGGTTGCTTCTGGCTTCTCGCGAAAGTGCCTGCATCTTACCCTGAATTGCTCTTGTATTGTCAATACTAGAATTGTTAACAGACAATCCACCGCTAAAACTACTTGGATCTTGCCCTCCAAGCGCTTGGTTGCGACTGCTTGTGGTGAGGCGACTTTCATCCGAGTTCGTACGATGCGTGTATTGATGCTAAAAAAAAAATAAATAAATAAAAGTAATAAAAATTCGTGATCGAATAGACATAACACTAAAAATGATTTCTTTTCTAAATACCTTATTTTTCATTTTTTCTACCAGTTCAACCTTGTAATAACCTTCTGTTCGAGCACAACCGGTAGTGTGCACCCTGGAATCGTCTCGTTTTCTTCTCTTCGGGGGCGATCGAACATCGGTAGCTGGATGATCTACCCAATGCGTGTCATTTAACCAATAGCTCTGTTGATCATCGGCTAATAGCGCTTCGTAGCTACGCCTGAGATACTCCATGTCTTCGTGATCGATGCCAGATTTCAAGAATTCGAATAAAATTTCCATTTCATCCATTATAGTACGTTCTTTATAAATAACCGGTGTGGCAAATGCTTGCGAATCTGGCCCCACTTGCGATGGCGGTGCAACAGCTCCGACCAGTGAAGGTGGCATTAAATTTTCGAAATTGATAGATTTAATTTGCATATTCTCCTTCTCCAAAATTGCAGCATTATTGGCCTAGTAAATTAAAAAATTATTGAGTTAATTATATTTTTTGAGTAACTGAAACATTTAAAGAAAAATAGAATAATTACCCTAACTTGTTTCTTCTTTTTGTCCTTGCCAGAAGGACTAATGGCAGTTTTGTTAGCTTTATCTTGTTTAGTTTGTTGATCCGCGCCTTTTTGAACGTTGGGCAACATGGAATAAGAGTGTTCCATATAAACTTTGGATAATTCTCGTGGTTTTGTTTTCTTAACTTCGACAGGAGCATTTTGTTGCAATCTATTAAAATTAAATTAACAATTAATAAATAAACTTGTGCTATGTTAATTTTTCATTTTAGAATTAATAATATGTACCGTTGCCTCTTGACTTCAAGACTTTCTTCATCAGAATCACTTGTGGGTATATCTTTAAACATTTCAATTTTCTCCGATTCTTTCAATATAGGTTCATCATTAATATAACGATCCGACATACTTTGAATTTTTTCAATGAAATGCCCGCCAATAGTCGAGGGCGGAGCACGTTGTGGTTGTGGTTGAAGTGGTGGGTCTGAAGCAGCAACAATAGGCGGTCTAATTAGTGGTTTATCACTTGCGAGTGACATGAGGGCTTCAATAGCCGACGTTTCCATATTCTCGATGTCTGATCGATGGGGCGATGGTTTCTTCTCGATCGTTGGGAGGATCATTTCTTGCTGAGTCTGTAAAACGAAAGTTTCATTGTTCATCTCCTATCGTGATATTTATTAGAGGTAAAAGTTACTCATTAATATGATCGAAACTTACAAAATCTGTAGGCATATCCACGATCATAGGCTCAACAACCTTTTCTTCTGGTGTTTCTTCAATGTATCCTGCCACTTGATCGATTGTCATTTGCTCTTTGTCTATTACTTCCTCATCATCATCTGGAATTTCCGGAAATTCGTCGTCGGTTACAATGTTCATATTTGGTGTAGGCGTGGGAGGTGCATCAAATGGAGTAGGAACACGCATCGCCAACTGTATTGCAAGCTCCAATTGCACCTCTGGTTTTGTACTGTCTCGTGCCAGCGGCCTGGTATCCAACTGAAACATTGAAAATCAAGTAAATGACGTTGGTTAAAAATTATTTTAACCATTTATGAACTTTAAAATTTAATTTACGTACCTCTTCATCAGAGCTTGCAGTGGTGGTAGAAGAATCAGTACTGCTACTGGAACTGTTATCTTCTTCTTCAGATTCTGAAGACGAAGATTCAGAAGAACTACTTTGCAGTGCTGTTGATCTTCTCTTAGTGGGTACCTTGACCTTAGGTTCAACTACAGGAGTAGAAATTGGTGAACCAATGTCGCTATCGCTATCGATAGGTTCGGCTAATGGCACTCTACGATCATTCGTAAGAGCTGTGGTCCCTGATTGACGACTGTCTTCATCTTGAACTGGTACAGGACTTGGTGCCTTTATTCTCTTACGCTAATAAATTTAAATAATAATCAAATTTAGAGAATAATTTATTAGACTTTTGCGATTTGCGCAAAAATTTAAAAAATAAAGCCTACCTTAAATGATGGCATTTTGGGCATACTAGCTCTAATTCCTAATGTGAAACCTTCATAATTAAGCCCCAATGGAGTTGTAGCTTGCTCCAATAAAGAAGCAAATCCTTGAGTTTTAATCTCATCTTTGGAAATGACTGCAGCTGCTGCAGCTGCAGCTGTAGCACCCGCAGTTGGAGCTGTCATATCAGCAGTTGAAGCAACAACAGTATTTATAAGCGTTGTTCCAGGCAATGGCATTTGACTCATAGTCTCTTTCTGTTTGCGTTCGTCCCACCAACTGTCGAATAATTTGAAGGCTGTATTTTCAATCATTTTTTTATTGAAATCCTTTTTAAGAATCTGTTTAAGCTCTTCAACG
This sequence comes from Trichogramma pretiosum, assembly GCF_000599845.2. Taxonomy (NCBI): domain Eukaryota; kingdom Metazoa; phylum Arthropoda; class Insecta; order Hymenoptera; family Trichogrammatidae; genus Trichogramma; species Trichogramma pretiosum. The sequence goes on along the minus strand of NW_019641621.1, from coordinate 824,926 downwards.
ACTTTATTTAATACCCCATTGATCGTTGGACCCTTTAAAAAAATACAATAAATTATGTTATCTTCAATACAAGCATAGCATGATATTATTGTATACTAAATTTTTTTACCTGTGGATTATCTTTAGTAATACTCTGACTAGCCATAGCTTGTAATCTAGAGGTAAAATTAGGATAAAAACCAGGATTATGACCAGCAGCTCCTAATGGTAATCCTGCTGGAGGGTTCCCAGGCAAGGCTGGTGCAGCACCAGGAGGTGGATATTGATTGGGTATGTAGGCTGCTGCTGCACCATATGGATAAGGATATTGACTAGGCCTTAGAGGCCACTGTTGTTGGGGTACCGGCATTTGTGGAGGTGGATATACTGGTGGAGCAGCAGGTATACCAGTTGTGTAGGGTTGTATAAAGCTAGGAAAGATATGATTTACCACTTCATGGGTAGAAATCTGCAAATTTCAAATAAATTAATAGTTGTGTATAATGAAAAAATATTAAAATTTATATATTTTTGTTACATACTTCTTCAATTTTTTCATCGCCAGAGCTTAAAGGACTGAGAGACATGCAATCATCATCCATTGTAATATCTTTATTTTGATTTTCTTTCGAAATGTCAGTTGCTGCTTTATATCCTGTTGTTGGACTATAACTACCTAATAAAGCTTCATCTTCACTGGAGCTAATTACACTTCCTAAGTCTTCATCTATTTCAGTTTTAGGAATTTGGTTCAAACTGTTCTCACGTTGACGACGTCGCTCACGATTTCTCTCTTGAACTTTTTGAAAATTTGCTTCATAAATTTCTTTAGTTAAGTAAGGACTCGGAGGATCTGACAACATTTCTTCACCAGGGCCTGATTTATTTTCATCTTCAGAGTCACTACCAAACTGCAAGAATGCAGGGGCCATTCCACCAGCCTTATCTTTTAACAACATAGCAATTCTAGTATCCAAGTCGAGTGTATTGCGTTGTTCATTTGGAGAGTCAAAATTTTCTTTCTTTGACGAACTCACAGCTGAATTAATGGGTTCAATTGGAGATGTAGAGTCCTTTTTCTTTGAAGTTTTACCAATGTCATTAACAGTCACTGGAACATTTCTATTGACTATAGGAGGCACATTTAGCATGTCAGGAGTCATGGTACCTGCAGGAGGCCACACCGTACCAGGAGGAAAATGTGCATCCGGTGGTGGTGCATTAGGCCACCAAGTGTTAGGCTGCATAGGAGTGACTCCTTGAGGTAATGTACCCATGTAGTTAGAAGCTTGGGTTGGAGGAGGATGATGGTGGTAATTACCATAAAAGAATTCATAATTATTAGCTGCAGTGGAGTTTTGTGGGAAACTGCTTGGATAAGTAAGTTCAGAAGGGGTTGTGCCATAACCTAATTCACTGTTATTACTAGAGCTCAATATATTACCAGAAGGAGGAAAATCATTTCGATATGTTGTTGACGTTGATGACTTATTTGTATACCTTGAATTTTCTACATGACTTTTTTCATGAGTAGGCTTACTTTTAGAATGCCTACTATTTCTTTCATCACTTTTTACACTACTTGAAACTTTTTCAGAAGTTAACGGAATCTGCACCCTTTTGTTTTGATCAATGTCAGACTTAAATCAAATGAATTATAAATTATAAGTATCGAATTTTATCAATATCAATTAATTTTTTAAAATAATATAGATATACCTTTATTGGTGGTGGTGGCGGTATAACTGGAATAGGTGGAGATATTTCTTCTTTTTCCTTTTCAGGTACTTTCTTTTCAATTTTTTTTTCAATGGTGTAATCATCAAAAAGCTTTAGACACTTTTTACCAAAAGGATCTAGAAAAACTTCCAGCACTTTTCCCATCACAGATGTGCCATTTAACTTTTCAACACAAGCCTTAGCGGCTTTAGTAGTTTCAAAAACTACTTTGGCTATGCCCAAATGTTTGTTTGTCATTGGATGATAATATATAGTTAATTCTTCGGTAGGGCCAAACTTATGCACCATATCACAGAGAAAAGTTTTGTCAATGTTATCATTCAATTGGCAAAATGTAACTTCTATAGGTGGTGGATCACCAACATACTGGGCATCTATTTTAAATCTAGGCACTGGTAAATCCAACACTTCCATACGAGTCCATATTCTTATTATGGGAGATCTTGGATCCCTTACCTGTACAGGTGGTTGCGTTGGATCACCAGGTACTATGCCATCATATCTATACACTTTTGTTGCACCCTTTGTTATCGCAGGGTCCACAAGTAATTTATAATTTTTAGTCTTTTGTGGGATAGGAGTCTGTGGTGGTCCAGATCCAGGGTCTTTCTGTGCTTGAACTTGCTGTTGGGACAGTGGTTTGGAGACATGATCTGAAGTTGGAGGTGGTGGTGGTCCATGATTGTGTTTAGCCACCAACTGCTGCGATGACTGATGCTGTTGTCTAAGTGAGTGTTGATGTTGTGGATGATCTTGTTGATGGTGGTGATGATGTGGTTGAGAATGAGAACTATGTTGTATATCTCTTGGATGATGGACATCTCTCTGAGAATGAATATCTCGTTGGGTGTGAATTTCTCTTTGAGAATGGATATCTCGCTGGGGGTGCAATTCTCTCTGAGAGTGTAATTCTCTTTGAGAATGTAATTCCCTTTGAGAGTGTATTTCTCTCTGTGGGTGTATTTCTCTCTGTGGATGTATTTCTCTCTGTGAGGAGTGAATTTCTCTCTGTGAGGAGTGAATTTCTCTCTGAGAGGAGTGAATTTCTCTCTGCGAGGAGTGAATTTCTCTCTGTGAGTGTATTTCTCTCTGTGGGTGTATCTCCCTTGGAGGATGGATTTCCCTTTGAGATGTCGGTTCTCTGTGATGGTGGTGATGTATGGAATTGTGATATTCTCTGGAACTGGAGCGCTCATGATGACGATAATAGTAATCATCATTGGGCTGCAATCTTCCAGCGTCTCTGCCACTGTCTCTAACACTGTCTCTTCCGCTATCTCTTCCACTATCTCTTCCACTATCTCTGCCACTTTCTCTTCCACTGTCCCTTCGCTCGACGGTGCTCTCGCGACTAGAGTCTCTATGATGATAGGAATGATAGTGTTGTTGATGATACGAAGGTGGATGATGTCCCGAGGACCGATGATTGTGGTGCGAACGGTGATGATGATGCGACGACGAGGACGATGAAGAGGATTCGTAACCATGGCCACGTCTCTCCATACCGTTCATTGTCAGGATTCATCATCCGCAATTACAAGACCGAGTTTTCTCACGGAGATTAATCCTTAATCGTGCATGCGAGCTGTCTTGTCTTGTATCACAACCGCCTCGGACTTTGTTGATTTGCGATCGTTAACTACCCCCAATCACCGGGTCTGTCGTTGTTTTGTCGGTAACAGTCGCTGCTCCTCGATGCAATGGCATTTGTAGCCGTTTGCGGGTGCCTCGGGGATGCGGCCGTTATCTGCGAAAAAAAAACAAACCAATTCCTGTATTGCAATGCACTCACACGGGTCTCTCTGTTATTTTGATTTCGAGCCGAGCGAACGAGGCGAAACAAGTTTCAAAGCTAATCGAGGTCTAACCTAAAAAGTGACGCTTCTGCAAGAGCGTATACGGTCGGACAATTGTGCACGCACTGCTCCGCGAGACAGCAGGGAGAATCGTCCGCTCCCTCTTCTCGCTAAAACGACGTCTACTGGGAAAGGTGTCGCGAACGGCTTCCCCGAATTCCTCGAGAGCTCTCACAGCCAAGACTCGGCTTGCTCGCGGGCCCGCAGTCGAAGGCGAAATTTTCCCATTTAGCCCTCTCGAGGCTCGTCGAACTGTCCACCTTTTGACTACTGGTAAGTGTGTTTTTATGAAAAATGCGCTAGCGAGTTTACTCTCGTGCACAAGTATATATATTGTGCGCTATATATATAGACAATATATATATCTATAAGTATATACTGAAAGGTCGCGAGAGTGTGTACGTCCCGACTATTGCAGCGCGCGACTATGACTATATTGCATACACAAAGCACGCACACCTTTATACAGGGTGTAGCGTCGGTGTGAGCATACAGTATACACTCGAGCCCGTGTGCGCACGCTATATTTTCTTCCGCGCGACTCCAAAAAAGCCACTTCTGTAATTCTCGGTTCCGACAGCAGCAGCAGCAGCAGCCGCACGCACGCGGTTTTCGGGCGATCGCGGAGCAACTGAGATTTTACGAGAGCTGCTTACTTTGCCCTATATCCAGGCGCAGGACCCGTTCAGAAGCGCCAATCTTGTATTGTTTTTGGTTCTGCATTTTTCTGTCACAAATGCAAATTTTGAGATATTCATTCATCGAGATAAGTTGGTGCATCGTTACCTGTAGTACAACACAATTTTTGCATTCAGACCCGTGTGGCATGCGATAGCTGTGCTGTCCATTGGCGTATACAGCTGAGAAGTAGTGCATAATGTATGATATAGTACGTTCAATTTTATCGACTTATTGTGGGAAAGGACAGTTTGATGTTTGTTAATTGTTTTCCAAAAATATAAATTCGGTTCTTCTTTTTATGTCATAAGGAATAAATAAAGCGATTAAAATTATTCAGCAACAAAATTGTTATATTTTTTTTTCATTATAATTATTTACACATGATTCAAACAATTGGTCTTCTGTTGTTGATATAAAACACCAGACGCTTTACGTTATACTTTATCTTATTGAATTAATTTTGAAAATCTGGTATAAAATTATTTTCGTTTAAAACTATATGGATAATTTTAATGAAACGCGTTCATATCATGCCGTGTCTAAAAAATAATTGTATTTTTACATTACAATGACTCAAGTTTGGAACGATGTAACAACCGAACTCGAGCGCTTTTTTCCCCCCATAATTCAAGCCTCGCTACCGCTACCAGCGTCGCTTCCCGACGCCGGCGACGCCGATCTCGATCTCGAGCCCGAACGAGAACTCGAACGGCTGGAGCCGGATTTCTGTGATCTTGCGGGAGATCCCGATCCAGATCTCGCGCTGCGAGAACCAGATCTTGAACGCGATCCCGACTTTGACCTCGACCTCGATCTGGATCTGGACCTGGAACCAGAACCCGAACGCGAACCCGAGCCCGACCGCGAGCCGGACCCCGAGCGTGAGCCGGAATTCGATCGGCTACGATTCGAGGCCGCCTGAGACACTGATCTTGAACGCGATCTGGACCGATGACTCGAAGCTCTCGAGCCAGTTTCTTCTTCATTCTCGTCTCGTTCCTCGTTCTCTTCAGCTTCGTCTCCTTTGTCGTTGTCTTTGTCATTTTTGTCTTCTTCGTCTGAAGCTTCTACAATTACAATTTTTCAGTAAGTAACAAATATTGATAAACGTATGATAAAAAACTAATATGTGAATCAAATAACAAACCTTTATCTTGTGTCTTGTCACTCTTCCTTTGAGTTTCCAACTCTTCTTCTTCTTCTTCCTCTTCTTCCTCTTCATCTTCATCGCAAGGAGGTTCTAGTTGTTTTTCACGGAATCGTTGCATACGGAATTCTGGGGCATTAAGTGGACGGTGTTTAACAACTAACCTAGTATTGTTGACAGGTTGACCAATCTTTTGTCTGCGTTTGTTGAGTCTTACTCGAGTTTCCAATTCGTTATAATATACCTATGGGCAAAAATTAATAAGTGAAATTTGAAATAAATTTACATTAGTTGATAATTAATAGTGCAAGGATCGAATCTTACCCCGTCATCGCGCACAACAAGGAAATAGTTTTCTTCGTAACCTTTGGATGCTTTACTTTTGACGTTCCAATTATATTCTCTGGCCATTTTGTAATCATATTCTTCTTCTTCTGCATACTCTAAATTGTTGATGAAATCTCGTTTCCTCTTTTCCAGAGTGTCTTCTGTAGGTAAGAAGTAGGCAACGAATTGCTCGCCGCTTTCATCCATCACACCTCTATAAATTGAATCAATATTTCAATTATTTTTTTTTGCTACAAATCAGAGTAGAAATTTAATAAAATTTAAAACTTGCCGAATCATAGCTTGAGACATTTCCTCTATTTGAGCAGGAACAGAGAGTCCTTGAGGAGCTGGATCCGAGTCAAATATAACTTGAGCACAGGGATATTTCCATAGCTAAAATCAATTAATAAATTAAATTTTAAATAACCTATATATATCATTTAGTGAATAAAGTTTTAAATTTTCAAACCTTGAAATCAGGAAATACAGGGAATATTTCCACAGGTGTAACATTTGGTTTGTTATAATGTTTTTCAATAGGTTTCTTGTTATCCGAAAATGTTTTTTCAATGGCTCGAATTTGAGACTCACGATCCATGTATAATGTATCTTCCTAAATTGATATAAATTCATGATTATTGAATGAATCTTGGTAATTTGATTGTTTCCAGAAAATTACAATCAAATTTACCTTAAGATGTTTCTTAATATTGTGTCCCACTTTAGCTTCAACCTTGTCAGAGGTAGTCTGAGGTTGAAATCTAGTTTGCTCAGTAGAAATATACTCTGTACGTTTCAGCCACGATACACTTCTGGCGTGATCCCTAGAGCGTTTGGAAACCTGTTGGGTCATAACATCTTCTTCCAGTAACTTTTCATCAGCTGGATCAAGCTGAGCATTTGGATCACATGCATAGATGTCCTTGTCAATTAAATCAATTTCAACTCCCAAGTCGTGCTCGGTCAGATTTTCATATTTGTAAGATCTTTCTAAAGAAGTTGGATTATACTGCATAAATCTTGTTGCTAAGAATGGATATGTGATATACTTGGTATCCATAGCGATGTCTGGTAAAGTGTTACAAAATTTGACCTTCGAAATAAGATCAAGTCTGAAAGAAGAAGATGAAAATTAGCATCATGATTGAGTCAAAGCAACAAAACTTTTTAAATGTTAAAAACTTACTTTTTTTCGGCGGTCCTCGAGGAAGCACCCCTCTTGTCGGCGGTACCATTTTGAATGGTTGGCGGCATTTTTGCGTTAATAAATAAAATCCAATTTGTGTTCAACCGCGTTAAAAATCAACGGGTCAAACAAATATGAAGCTGACTTTCAAACGACAACAATGATTATAACCTCAAAAGATAACGTTGACAGCCGCCGCGACTTGGAGCAGCTCTGGGTAAATGACTAGTTTAAGGCTTTGACTACAACTGCGTAGGTGTCTCGCCGCACTCCGCATACTCAAGTTTAATGACAATCGAAAGTCGAAAATCGAAACTGTATATGATAAAATTATAGTATAATAAGTGTGAGCAGTAATAAAGAAGGTGCGAACATTGAGGATATATAATATCCTTGGCAAAAAGCTTTTGAGCATTATTTTTTTTTCTCAAATTTCAAAAAGCAAAAAATTTATTATTTTGTTTTCTTTTTTATAAAATTGTTCATTCATGAATAATAAATCCATGTAACTTTTTTGTTCATATTTTGTCTACGAGTTTTAAGAGAATGCAATTATTTTTCTTGTGACAGGCAACTTTCGAACGACAAACTTCGAGCGTGCGCACTAGGCACGATTGTAGACACGAACTCGAAACTAAGACGTCTGCTGCGACGTGAAGCAGTGTTTGGGCATCTTTGCGTAAAAAAGAGAATAATTTGTTCAACCGCTAGACAAGCAGAAACTGATCAACATGTTATTCAATTTTTTCTCGTCCTTCATGGAGCGACTGGCACCAGTTGTCAAAGCCGAGGAGGAGGAAGAGGCTGAGCTGGTCGACCCGCAGAAAATCTTGCGCGTAAGTGTTATTATGTCCCACGAACGAACGAGCTCTCTCCGACATTACGTAACTTTATTTCAACTTTTAAGCGTGAAAATTGTATCTAAAAATGTTTACCCACACGCCCGACACCGTAGCGGAAGCGTGTTGCATCGTTATCGCGCTTAGCCGTCGACCGTCGATGTAACCCGTTCGGACGAGCGTAACCTTGCGAAAAATCAATGACAAGCCCCGTATAGGTTATAGCCAGTGTGCAGCAGAGGCACTAACGATTGCGATATTTTGTGTGTGTGTTACAGGAAAAGTGCCAGGCGACGTCCAAGTGCGTAGCTCTGCAGGACAAGCTGAACACGTGCAACGACCGCGTCAATTCGCGCACCAAGACGGAGGAGACCTGCCTCGAGGAGGTCATCGATTTCGTCAGCTGCGTCGACCACTGTGCTGCTAAGACACTCTTCCATCATCTCAAGTAACTGGTTGCTCACGAATGATGTGTAAAATTTATTAAAATTAAATTCTATTATTAGTTAAAAAAAAAACTCTTTACTATTTTTGTTGTTTTGAACCTTTATGTATATAAACAAAGACAAAAAAAATAGGCACTCTGAGTCATTATAGAGATAAAAATTGAAAGTCCAGACTTGGTTGTAAACCTGATATACTCAATGAGTAATGAGTGAGCCATGTTCATCGGTGCTTTCAGTCAATAATCATGATAGAAGAAGTTAATAAAGATATGTTGAACCAATCATAACTTTTTATAATTATGTTGTGAAACCCAGCAATGATTAGCATCGTCTGTCGCGCACTAATCAAAAGAGTATTGCATCGTCAAAGAAAAAGTTTCAAGGGATGGGAATAGTAAATATTTTTTAATCAAAACATCAGGTGAATATATGTTTAAATTTGTTTTATTGATATTTAGTGCTTACCGAATATAAGATATGGATAATTTTATTTACATTGATTTTTCACAAACTCACTTCCTAACGCAGTGAGAAAAGAATACGTTATTTTCTTCAGGTCGGTAAAACATTTTTAACAATATAGATAATTCTCTATCTATTGTGTATAACGGTGCAGTTGAAACAGAGCGTAATACTTGAAATATGCATACAAGAACGTCTTTGGTCATAAAAATTTTTTGCTTTTCATCGTTTAATAAAGTAAGACAATATCATTACTTTTAAAATCTACAAAACACGGAATAACATTGGAAATATCATCAATCTTATACATGTAAATACAAGTACCAAACGATCACATTATATGTAATTATTCAAAGTAACTGTCTCGATAACATGCATTGACAATGAAGTCGCGAAAGGTGTGTAGCTCCAAAATTATCATTCCTCGCGGTACTTTTGCACTGCACCTCCTCTCGCGCGCATTCTCGGCGCGTCTCAAAGCTATTACTATTTGCCACAACGACTTTTATAAAAATAACGATAATAATAGTAATGAATGAATGAATGGACGTTCATTAAAAAGATTAATCTTTTTGTTGTTATCTCGGTCACATTTGTGTACGAGATAAGGGAATTATTCATCGAAATAATTAAATCGTTTCTTCGCGACGACGACGCGCCTATCGCGCGAAGATCGCGCGCTCCAACGAACAATATGATTCAATCAAAGTGCCATTTCCTTTTCCACTTGAATCAACATTGAAAGATTATACGAGTTAAACAAGTCGACGCGTTAAAATTTAATACATAATTGTACGAAAATCCGCTAAAATTTCGACGATCAAAGTATATTACACGCGTCCCCTCGCGCGCGCACGATGACGATTATACCATCATCTACGCTCGTTAAAGCAAATCTGCAGCAGCAAAATCATCGTCGTCATCGTCATCCTCGAATCGGCAACGATAAACTACGTGCGTCGCACGTGGCGGCGATGACGCTCTTTTTTTTTACTCTCGTATTATATTAAAAATTATTAAATATTAGAATTTATTATCTACACATCGATATCTACATTTTTTTTTTGCTCGCCCGGCAGAGATACATTCACTTCACGGCCAGGAACAACAACGATTCACTCTCGGTACAATCGTACACGTAAAGACGCGAATGTATATAATATAGACAATCGTGTTAGATCGACGCGCGCGCGACTATGCGACGATGAGTCAGAGAAGAGATCGTTATTGTACAACGCCAATCGGTCGACTCAGTACTCGGGATCGTCCTTGTGCTTCCTCCTGGGATCGTCGGCGCCGGCGAACGTGTAGACGTAGACGGGCGGCTTGTCGGTGGTCCTCTGTCGACCGTTGTTGTTGTTGTTGTAGCTGGCTCGCCGATCGTTGACGGCCACTCCGTACTGTCTGTTGTTCAAAGGCACCGAGGGACCTCCAACTTCACCAGCAGCAGCAGCTTGGGAAGAATCAGCCGAACCGAACCAGTGGCTGAACAGCTGCAGCTTGCGACAGGCGCATTGCTGCTGGTCGTAATAATAGCCGGTGCTGCACTCGCGCAGGTACTCCTGGCGGCAGTCGCAGCCGCACGTGGTCACGTTCCAGCGATGACGCTCGGCCCAGTCGCCGCGCTCGCACTTGTCCTCCTCGTCGCGATTCGCGCAGTAGCACATGCAGTCCTGCTTCGAGTAGACCTGCCGGTCGTTGCAGGCCTCGGGCCCGAAGCGGCACTCGCACTTGCACTCGAGATGCTGCTCGATCGGCACCAGCTCCTTCCAGGTCTCGGAGTGATCGCTGTCCGGGTAGCGTATGCCCAGTAGCTGCACGAACAGCGTCTCGGTCTTGATGGGCCGACAGGCGAGCTTCTGGAGCCAGCAGCAGCCGCCGCAGCGCTGCACCCTGATGCAGGGCGGCGAGAACATGACGTAGGGGTCGTGATAGGTGCCGTTGACCTCGGTCGTGCTCACCGTCTGGTTCTCGGGCTTGCAGTTGGCCATGCGCGGCCTGCTGATGATGTTGCCCGCCGAGCGCTGATGAATCGAGTTGCTGTCGCCGCCGTCCTCGTAATCGGACTTGCGCGGATCTTTAATGCCCAGGTAATTCAGCATCTCCTCCTCGGTCTGGAACGAGCTGACGAGCTCGAGCTCCTTCTCGGTCTTGATGATCTCGTCGAGGCCGTTGGCCCGGCAGCCCGCGAGCATCAGCGCGTTGCACAGGACCAACGAGGCGACGATCTTCGTCAATGTCGGCGACATCCTTCTGTTTCTTCTATTATGCACTTGTTGCGATTGGTTCCTCCGTGCGTATCCTGTATATATTTAAATACTCAATACAATTTGCACATCGCGAAAAAAGCACACGGATAAAATTATTATCGATTAAACACAACGATTTCACGTATATCAAAAAAAAAACTGTACTCGTACGTTACGCGACAGCGCGTGGGACACACCTGCCGAGTGACAACTACTATATAAGCGCGACGACGACTCGCGCTCGCAGATAGCTGAGGCGCCCGGCCACGACTTTCTGGTAGCGGCGGCGGCGAGTATATACGAGTCAAGTATATGTGTGTTATAGGCAGGCAGGCACTCAAAAACCCGACGGAGAGAGAGACAGAGAGGAAAAACCAAAGAGCGAAAAAGAGAGAGAATGCAGATAATTATATTGCGGCCTGCGCCGTTTCTCTCTCTCTCCCACGATTCCTCACCTGCGAGCCTGTGTAGTGCGTGTTTCTCTCGCATATATCGCTATATATAGATATATAATACTTACCGACTCTTAATACTACCTGCGCCGAGAGAGCCGTGTAAGTGTGTGTGTGGCTATGGATATATATGTATATAATGCTCAATTACAAAAGCGTCGCTGCGCTGCTGCTCTTTTAAGCCTGACAAAACGACGCACTATGTAGCTCTCTGCGAGTTGTCGCACGATGACGTGGGCCTCCGAGGCATGCGATTCTCTTTATATATTCGTTTTTTTTTTTTTACACAAACATTATTATAAATTTTAACACATCGATTCGATCGGGGCCGCCGATACTCACGACTCGTTGGTATAGGATATATTGCTTAGATTATGCGCGCGCGCACACAAACAAATTTGTTGTTAAATTTTTCGCGTGTGGGTATCGTATATTATGCACGTAGCTCACGATCTCGCGCGCGAGCGAGCTGAGTAGGAAAAAAAAATATGTTTATGTGTGCCGATCGAGCCACTCGACACGATTTGTTGTTTGTTTATTATTGCCTTTTATTATTGCGGGTGGGAAAAAAAATTAGGCTAACGCGATCGACGATTATATACCTTTTATTTGTTCATAACAATTGCGATCATCGATTCGTAATAGGCGTAAACATCGAGAGGGAGATAATGTTTAAGGTCGAGTGTTCTTCCGATATTATATTCGGAGTCGCGCGATTCCTGTCTCGACAGGCGTTGCAATTCCTGATCGTCCGTGAATGAGCAAGAGAGAGAGATATCGGTCAGTGTCGTATCGTTAATCGAATCGTGCCTCGCGGAGCTCATGCTGCTCCTCGAGCGAGAGAGCCAAATAAGATATATAAGTAGTAAGTAAGGTGAGAGGGGACGTGCGCGCAATACAATCGATTACTTAATAAGCCATCGCACCGATGCAGGATATTGTGCAGCGAGTCGAGCGAGTCGAGATTCCGTGCAATTGACGCGCGTATAATAATACGTACGATACGTATGCCGATCTTCCATTGAGCTCGCTCATGTACTTGTAACGAATGATTGATTGCGCACGTATTGTATAGGAGAGATACGATTGATTTTAATGCAATTCTCTCGGCGGTGGCGTTGCATTATTATTTCTTTTTTTTTTTTTTCCTCTTAATAAAAGCCGATTTTCAGGAAAGAACGAACAGTAGCGAGGTGTGTATTACTGGAACATTCTCATAATAATATCGTTATGCATACATTGTGTACACAAACGTTCGCTTTGTGATTTTCTCGAACACTTTCAAAGTATGCAATTTTTTTTTCCTTGTCACGAAGGAGCGCGATTTTCAATTTTTCGATGTATGCGTACGCGTCGTCGCGCAATCGTGCGACACGACGATCGAATCGACTATTATCGCACGTTTTTCAATAAAAATAGAAGGAATTAATATGTACGAGTTTTAAAAAGTATATCGGTGTGCTCGCTGGCGCACGTTCTGAGAATTTCCGATGCGTCAAACACCGACTACGACGACGACGACGACTTGGGAATCTCTGAAACCGCATAGATAAGGAGATAGATGGAACCTTCGGGTGTACATAAATCGAGAAATAAATAACTGCGTTGTTTATAAGCTGTTTATAATTTATAATATAATTTTAGTTTTTTTTTCCATGGTATTTTCAACCACTTTTATCAATATTTACAAGCAAAAAATGTATCCATTAGTATGTGTTTTTTGATAAAAATGTCAGGCAATCTCTGCTGCTGCTGCTCGGCTGTGCACAAAATTACAAAATATAACATTTACTTATCACGTGCACACACACACAGGAAAATATATGACTATACAATATGATTTTTTTTTTTTAATATGTTTATAATTGTATCCTGGACCTGCTTATTGAATATAAATATATATAAACCTATATATATATATTTTTTTATCATGTACGTCGATACAAAGAAATGTGTCACTTTTGTTTGTCCTAGCAAAAAAGTTCACTTTTATCATATCATTTGAGCAAGAAACGAATTATAATCATTTACGAAAATCACTTATATTCAAAACAAAGTCCAAGATTTCTTGATTTTTAATATAATATAATATATATATTCAATTTAATATATATGACGACTCTGAGACTTAATTGAATGTGTGTTGTAACAATTATGAGCTTAATTTAATTTCTTATTCACTAAGAGTAATTAGGATAGAATGCTTAGCAAATTCTAAGTATAGACTATGATATTAGTGAGAATTGAAATTATGTAGAAACATAATATAAATTAATTAAATAACGATCTCACGGATCTTGTGCCATTCTCACTAAATAACTTAAAAAAATTGATTCGGGGGGCTACACACTACCATGAGAATGAACTTGAGATTTCACAGTCACTTTGGCACAATCTATCCAATCATTTAATAATTTAGAAATCACAATTGCTAAAATTAATATAATTTTTTGTAGGCCCAGTTAAAGTTTGCAAAAAGTACTTCATCACAAGTAATATAACCCAAACTCATTTTTACAAAATTAATTAGTATTTGTATCTGTGATGAAAGTAATTGATTTTTTCAAAAGAATCGTTAGATCACATTTTTACATACACACAGGTAATTTGTTATGTCAGGAAAAGCTCAATATGCAAAATTCAATTTTTGAAAATGCAGTCTCATTTTAAATTGAACTTTTTGATTTTAGGTAGTACACCACCTTCAAATTTTGTAAGTACAATTTTTGTCGTGCTATCGTAAATACGGACTCGTACGATGATTCATTTTTCTTATTAGATATAAAATGTAACATAAAATTCTGTGAGGAGCATAATTAAGTGTAAAAATCTTGATTTGCATAAAAATTTGAAGGTGAGCCACCATAATAAAATGGTTCAGCAAGAATTACAAATACAAAGTTGAAAAGTAGTGCTGATTGTAAAAAAAATTTAAAAGTTTCGTTGATCTAATGCAAGTTCCTAAAGTAATAAATTGTGAATTTTTGGTTCATTGATAAGACTTGCGCATGATTAAGACAAAAAATATTTTTCAAATCATCCCATGTCTCAAATGAAAGTTTGACCTACTACTATGTGTCAAAAACCAAAAGAAAATAACAAGGAAGCGATGAAAGGCATAAACCTCATCAGATTATCGTGTAATTAAAAGTATACGACAAACGTGACGGTGAATTGATTTCAAAGCGTGAAAATATACAAATTAAGAAAATATCCAATTCAAAGTTCATTTCTAATATCACGTCCAATTCCAAATCATACTTATTGACTATCCACGAAACAATTGATTAATGCATACGCCAATGCGAGCCTTAATAGCTAAAAAATTTTCCTCTCTGTACTTTTCAAATACTTAAAAAGAAAATTTTGTAAATAATGTTATTTGATAAATCACATTTTGAAAAACTTCCCAACGATAATAAAAATGCCGTATTTTTCGGCAGAGATCACTCTTTTGTCTATCGAGTCTGACAAGCTGTACTACTCATTCATTTTTTGGTTTTGTACAGTAGTAGATTCATTCGATTTTTTACTTCATCAATCGAAAAAGTCAATTTTAACATTCAATTTCATCATTCAAATTACCAATTAGTTATGAACTAATAAATATCTTACACATTAATGATTTTGAGTGCGTCGTTCTCCCATTATATTCTCTAGCTTTCTTGCAACAAATGTAGCAGAAGGTGCAGATTTTTTGGAATTTGGCTCACCATCTGCTATCAAATTCGTTTCGGCATCATCAGTTAATAAGCGTTTACCGATGTACTTTCGAGCGTCAGCCTGGGTTACCATTTTGTTGATGGTTTCCAAGTCCTTGAAAGGTAATTTAAAATTCTACATGAATAAATAAAATATTTGTGAGAACAATTTTAATAATTAAAAAAATACCAACTTTTGCAGGACTCCTGTTGAAACAATAGTTCAGCGTAGGTGCTGGAGAAGCTGGAAGTTCTTTAGGGTCAAGAACACGGGTAATGATGCAGTCAGTCACTCGACGCACTGGAGAACTTTGCGGAATTGGACGATTTTGTCGTGGCAATGGACTCAACGTGAGATTGGCAATGTTAGGGTCTGCCAAACCCAAGCGTTTAACGTAGTCTTTTACTTCCGGTACAAAGACTGCATTGTAGAATTTAATAAGATCACCACGTTCTTCTGAATTATAAATTCTGGATGTAGCAGCCATCTCTGAAGGCGTCGGTGGTCCACTATTTTCTTGGTGTTTATTATTAAGAGTTTCATCAGAAGTGCTTGAACTGTTCCGACTAACGCGCGTAATCAAAACTGATCTGTAGATATGTGATTCAGCTTGTGGTTGCAGCCTATAACATCTCATGATCTCAGTGAATGTATTTTTATCAATTTTACACAATTTGCAAATCACATAAACGGCAGACATTAAGATTTGATCCAAATGTCGGTCTTTCATGAGCTCAGTGCGCTCTTTGATCGTATGTTCGAATATCGTCCATATTTTGCGTTTGACATCGACATCGGTGATTTCAAGTGCATTGCACAATGTTTGCATTCGAGCATTTGTGAGATTGTAGAATTTTCTGAAAAATAGAGCCAACGAGCCAGTGCGCCTTGGTTTCGTTTGGTCTCGATTTAAAACAGGTGTACTTGTAACCGGCCCATTCCTCTGAGGTTCAGAATTAGCAACTCTAGCAAGAGGACCACTACCTTTCAATAAACTTTGATTCGCCGTTTTTTCGGAAAACAAACGCTTCTTTACTAAAGCACTTGGGTAGGTTGGGGATTGGAATCTATCCGAAGCAGATGAAATGGGACTCTGTGTTACATCGTTGGGAGCACCCCTATCCAAAGCGATTCTTCGAAGCACAGGTTGCCCAGGAGTGTTTGGATCTATTAAATCAAAAGTCCCTGGTAAAGCAACTTCTTCATAAGATGGCAATCCAATGAAATCATCATCTTTAGAAGTTCCTTTTTCTTTTGATTTCAAAGCATCTATCGCAGCCCACAAAGGACTCGGTGTTTTCCAGGCTAGGGATTCCAAAATCATTTCCTCAATGCGATTCAAATGCTTTACCATGTCACGAGTGAGTTGGTCAACAGCTTTGACAATGACTTCAATTACTTTGTAAAATAAATATGCTTCAAGATTAAGTGCTTTAAGAATCCAAGGGAATGTCTTGTCTCTGTTCTGATACGAGTGAATCACAATTTCACAGCAGCAAGCAAACAGACATTGAAGGAATATCTCATTCTTTAGTAAATTCTATGGAAAGTAAGAAAATTAATTAATAATTTACAATTCAAGTTTTTTTAAATATTATTATGATAAAAATGATACTTACAGAAACATCAGAAGTTTGCTTTTTCGACATTTCATCATTTAATACTAATTCAAGAACTTTATAGAACAAAATTTGTGCTGATTGTAGACGTTTTTTACCAAAATCTGAACAAGTGTTCTCAGCTTGTTCAGGCAACTTGGAAGAATAAGCTTCGCAGAACATATTTCCAAATTCTTCAACTTTAGCCTTTACGAAAATCTCAATATCAGGAGAACTATTCTTAAAAATTTCTTGCAAAGATTCTGAAGGCAAAGGATTACAACCAACTAACAAAGATTGTAAGCGAACAACACTTTGGGTTGGATTGGGTAAGGCAGTGTTGGCTACATCTTTCGTTTTTAAATACTTTCTCCCTGTCAAAGGAGTTGGCGGTGCCCAAGTCTGGAGCTGTGAAAGCAAAAAAAATTACATGAGTCTTAAATTTTTGATTTTTTCAAATTAAAAAAATTCCAAAGGAAATAATATTCTTACAGAGTTGAGTTGTTCCTTCTTTGATTGGAACTGCTCCTGGAAATCGGACATGTTCATCATTTTGGCTGGGGTTGAGCCTATATTACTGTTGGAGTCCGGACCTGAAACGACGAAAACGTCAATAATTCCATCGTGTCGAACACCGTATCAGTCATATTCCGATGTGTTTCGTATGTATTTCGAAATAAAATATAATTTTCGTTCATTTTCGTTCGAATGATTCGGGGTCTGATTTTGAGGAAGCTCCGTCAGCTGTATATGGAGTCGCCGATCGTGTATATAAGGGCTTTGTGTATAATAGGGAAACACCCGCCGCATATGCGCTTGCTTCGATCGCAAAGTGTTGATATTTCAGTGCAGTATTGGGGGTTTGCGCGGGACTATATAAACGGAGCAGCTTCCGAGTTTCACGCGGCGTACAGTGTACAGCGCGGTACTTAACGTTTCGTATATTTATTTTAACTTTCACGAATGCGCGGCATCTTCCGTAATGCCATTAACAATTTCACGCTGTATATACGCGATACGGAGAGAAAAAAAAGAGGGAGTTGAAACGATGACGCAGGGGTGAGGAGACGCCGGTCCCTTTAAAAACGCGGAGTCGAGTTTTATACGAGAGAGAATTTTTAAATGTCTCAGCTGTTATAAGCGTGCGAACGTGACCGAAAGAGAGAGAGAGAGAAAAAGCGATCCTATGAACGATGATCACAATGGTATAACGAGTTTTGGTGGGGGAGGAGGGGTTGTCTGTAGGTACGAGAAAAAGGCAGCTGCTGCGCGCGTGTAACGAATTTTTTTCGTGAGTAATAAATTCAATAAGGGAATTAAAACATTGTTTGAACGGCGTTTCTTTAAATGAAATTTTTTTAAAGGATTTGTGTAATTTGGACTAAATATGAACCATGCATGAATTTAAGTTTGTTCAATTCGACATTAAAAAATATTTAACTTATATCTATAATGATTTATTACTAAAAAAGACAATATTTTTAAAAATGAACTATTTTTAAGCAAGGACCCACCTTTTAGTAATGCACACCAAGCTACATCTCCATGAAATATTTCTTTTTGTGAATTACCTTCTATTCTTGCTCTTCTCCACTCAGCTAAATGTCAAAATAATATTGCAGGTACGGTTATAAGCAAAACAAGAGGTTGTGCGTTGGTTGAAAATGTACAAAGCCAGCAGGGTACACATAAACAAAAAAAAAAACAAAAAAAAATCATGTAGTTGAGTGTAAAAAAACAAAGGAATGTTAGTCATAGTTCTAGGTTACTCATTTGTTCTTTAAGAAACATTTTTACAAAATTGGTTATTGGTTTGTTACTAGTTGAGGCAAAGTTATCAAGTAATTCTGTATAAAATAACCAAAAAATAACCAATAAATTGTATTCTACTATGAGTTAACTAAACTGATACAAAAGTGGACTTCTTATGAAGAGTAGAAGTAGTAGTGTTGAATAGAAAAATAACTTACCAAGAAATATTCTTTCATCCAGATCACCGACACTGAGAATGTGCTGTTCATAGATTCTATTAACAGATTTGTTATTTCCATCAAAATTCAATGCATCCAATAATCCGGTGAAATCGGTCTGATTTCCTCTTAGAACTTTTGAATTAAAAAGTTCATTCATTTGAATTTTAAAATAATATGTCTTTATAAGCTTTGCTTCAGTGGAAAATTGTTGGTTATCACATAACAGGTCAATAATGCAATTGGCACTTTCTGGTAGTGTAAAATCTGGTGCATTAAACTTTTCAGGCAATCCTAGTATACAAATTAATTTTAATAGCTATAAATATTTGAATCATAAAAATAAAGGTTCATAGGACAAAAATTTAGTACAAACCTTCAAATTCAGAGTTTAATAAGTCTCTTCTGTTGGCCATCAATGCGTTCATATACAACAGATCACAGCAAACCAATAATAGATGATAAGAATTGACCAAATCATCAGATATTATAGCTAGTTTACTTTTAATACAAATGAAAAGTGACCATCCAAATTCGAATAAGCGCGAAGGTGTACAAGGTAGAGTCCTGTGTCTTCTAGATCTGACTGGTTTACCTAATTCCTCAGAAGGATCTTTAAAAATATTTTTAAATATTGGCTGATACTTCTGGAAAATCACAGATGATACAGAAAAGTTCTTCTGTAAAGAATCAATTCTTGCTCCAAAATCTTGAGGCATGTGGCACATATCGGCCCACGCTTTGCTCTTAGTAAAGAACTCGGTAAGAGGAAGATTACACAGTCTTAGTAATCTTGTTAAGGACACACAATTGCCCTGTATATTGGAGCCAGCCTTTCCAACAGTTGGAGTACTAGCTTTCCTACAAGCTACATATAAGGCACACCCAATCCAGTGCAGCTGGTCACCCTGATAAACATAATAAACAAACCAGCTTGATCACTCCCAATTCATTTGTGTAATAATAACAAAGCAGCACACTTGCAAAACAATGTAAAAAACAACAACAACAACAACAACAACTCACCCCAAGAGTATAGTGCTGCCTGATATTTTCATACGACTCCCAAGCCTCCTTGGCAGCAGAAGCATCCATGTTGAGCTTCTCGCAGAGATCCTGATGCTTGGTGAAGGTAGAGTCCTCATTATCGTCGGGCTTGCCCATCTTGATGGCTTTATTTCAACTACGAACGCTGCAGCGTCGCCGTCGTCGTCGTCGTCTCTTTAATAACTGTACAATACAGACGATTCACGAGAGCACTCGTTCTTGCAATATCAATCACCGCACTCTGTCTCTTCTCAATATAACGCAAAACAACAACAACAAAAAATACAATAACACACTCGTAGTAAAAAAATCGACACCGGTGGCCTCTCGGTCGCTGCTGCTGCTGCTGCTCCCGGTAACAAGCATCAATTCGCTCGTTCGACTTGTAGTACCTGCTCACTCGCGCGAAGGAGGTGCCGCGATTCGAACGCGGGGCGGCCCTCGAGAGATTTTTTTTTTTAACGAAAAAAAGGAAAAAAATAATAATGATTGCGAGACACGATGATCGCGCGTCGCGAGATGCGTGCGTTCTACCCCCTTATTTCGAGCTGAGGTTCTCGTATTCGTCGTATATACGAGCCCCGTATGATACAACCAACGCGCGCCTCCACGATGCTTCGCTATATATCGCTTGTACTTGTACTGCTACTACTACTACTATTACTACTATTTCGGGGGCACAGTGCGTGTGTGTGTGTATTGTGCCTCTAAGCGCCGAACCCGTACTCGGCAAGCGTACAAGTCGGACTGAGAAAACCTACGCACACCGACACACAACAGACGACGAAAACGGCGCGGTGGCGGTGACGGCAGCGGCGGCATTACCTTCCATATACACATACACAAGCGCATGCACAGTGCCGCTGTCGGAGTCGTGTACGTGTGCGCATGTGTGGCGTGCGTGTGACTCCAAAGAGAAAAAAGGAGCGCGCGCGCGCGCTCGCGTCAGTCGTCGCCGCGCTGCGCTATTTACTCCGGTTTTTAGGCGGGAAAACTATACAGGCGAGAGACGTACGTGGCCATCTTACGGCGGCGGCGGCGTCGCGCGCCCCTGATCGCGGCGACATCTGCCACTGTGCACGGCGGTGGACCGGCTCAACCAGAGTCGCGGAGGTCTCGATGCAACTTGTGGAATCGGCCGCTCAGCCCGATGGACGCACTGGTGCGGGTGCGTTGCATGTCGGAGTGTGCTTCGCGCCGAGCTTTGGCGCGCTTTCGGCCGCCTCCGATTATATCTGCGCGCGGTATGGCCAATTCGCGCCCCGCGAATACACGGCCTCGCTCACCTGAGAGTCGCATATAGGTACATAAATCGGAGCAGTTTTCCGGTCGCGCGCTCGATGACGCTACGTTTTGCGCGATTCCATGGGTTTTTTTATCATCTATTCCTTGAAAAAGCGTCCATGGCATCGCGTGGCTCGCCGCAGGCCAAAAAACCCGCGTAGTCGGCGCGCTACACAAAGGAATTAGAAACCACGCCGCGGGAGTATTAGGCGGGCGCGCGTTTGGCGGGCCACCGCGGTGGTGGCGGCGGCATCGCGGGGCATTTCCCGCCTTGTGGGCCCACGACACTGCCATTGGTCGATGCCTCGTGCATGTGTGTAGGTGGATTGTGGCGCGAGTACACACACACACACACACATGTGCGATGTGCGAGAGTGAGAGAGAATTGTTTTTTGTCGTCGGGCTCACACGTGCGCTCGTGTGCGTTCGCCTTATATACTGTGCGTGTGAGAGCGAGGAGAAGGAGAGAAAGAGATTGAAAAGATGCCCGCGTCATCGTGTTGTGCTGTGTACTGTATGTATCGATGCCTTTTTATCGAGCGTCGAAAGAGAAAAGAGAAAGAAACGTATATACGTTCGACGAACGACGCCTCTATGAAGAAAACACGTTCGCGTTGTGTATACATACACAAACACGTGGGGAGAGAGAGAGATATATAAGCGAGACAGACTCAAACACGAAATCTTCGTCTTTTTTATTATGACGACAGAAAGAGAGAGATGTCTTAGATGTGCGCATTGTATACGAGCCGTGAGAAATAAACACATTATCGCCGGTATTATAATACTTGCACACTGCCTTCTGTCTTATGACGCCTTGGTGCGAGCTCGTAACACTTCGACAAAACCGAATTCGATCCCCGTATATCGAAATCGATCGATAAAAACAAGTGTTTACGATCACACTCAGGCAAGCATAATCGGCTTGTGTGTAGAGCGTGTACATCGACGCTCGTAAATGTACACAGAGTCGTTTTTCCATTTTGGAGTGTATATTACGGAGTAATACGAGCCCACCGGGCCGAAAATCAAACCATATACTTGGATAATTAAATCAGCGTTGATTGAGAGCATCACGCATATGTATACATACACACACACACACGCGCGCGCGCGTCTCTCCGCAGACAGAAGCTCTTGAGATGTTACGAAGCATAATGATGAACTTTCATCGGAGTCGAGTCGCTCGAAGAGTGAAACGTCGCAGAGTTGTATGCGTGTGTATATAGCCGCTGCGACACAGATGCGGCTTGGCTCGCCTATATAGCTCTCGTATTCCATACCATGATACGTAACTTCGGAGCTGATTCACTTCATGCGGGTCCATCGAAGCAATTTGTGAACTTCAATTCTTGTATATGCTTACTTCGCCTCGATAAGAGCCCGGGGCGAGCCATGAGAGAAAGAGAGAGAGAGACGAAGACCCACCGAACTTCCTTTCACTAAATATAGAAGTCGAAAAAGGCGGTATATTTAGCGTTACTCATCCCGCGCGCGCGACGTGTATTGCATTCGTATACATATTTTAAACGCCGCTGTGGCGAAGTTTTGCTTCGGGCAAAAGAAGAGAAAATAAATAAAATGAGATCTTCGACTTCGATTCGGATAGATAAGTGGACCGATTGTTTGTACTGCGCGTATTCGAACGAATTCAGGAAAAAAAAAATATCCGTACCGAGAGACCGTTCGGGTTTCGCTTAAAAACGTTCGTTCGAAAGAAAATATCCATTAGAATTGAAGTTTTGAGCGACTCGAGTTCATTATACATTTAAAAATCCGTAGACACTTCGAAAAGTATAGCTCCGATTCAAAAACCGAGAAGACACGTGCAACTCATAATGTAATTCGACGAACATAACTGCTCTTTAACCGACGGACAGCTGAATACATGGCAGCCTACACAAAAAAAATGTAGTAGCCTGTAATGTAGTGGCCATCGCTGCTTTCAAGCATCGTCACAGGTGAGAGGACGTACGACGCAACAGCTGATACACAACACGCTGTTCGGTACACCTATTCAAAGTGCTCCCGGCTTATACTCGGAAAAAAGCGTGTTGCGAGCCGTTCCAGGAATTTTGAGAATGTACCATGATAAAGTCACGCCGTCGTCGTTTTGGGCAACGCGAAGTTGCGATACACGAACTTCGAAACCCGGTATTATTCGGTTTTTTTTTTTAATAGAAATGAAGTCGATGTATTTTTTTTTCTCCTAAGAAACGTTAGAATTGCGACTTGAAAAAGGAGTACATACGGCACTGTGCCAAGAGAGAGAGAGACAGATAGCGTAACTATTTTGAAGCTAAGGTGTTGTTGACTCCGAATCGCTTATCGCAGCCAATGCAAACAATCGATGTTAACTTTTACTTGAATCAAGAGATATTGTTGTAAGATTGTCGAATGTTTCGATATGCTGTTTGCAAATACATTATTTAGCAATTTGTGGATATGATTTTTCACGAGTTACCTCGTTAAATGATGTAAATTGTATGCTCTAGACTCTAATTTTAGTTTCTGAGCATTAATTATTCGAACATTTTTTAAATACGATGTACTTTTTTCACTACGATAAATTTTATTAATTTTTTCAAAATTCAAATAAGCCGCGCGTAGAGCACAGCCGTGCGCAGTGAGTCGACATCTAGCAGACTTCAATTTATAACAGAGTTAGAAAACCGGTCTGCTATATGTTTGCAAGTTGTAAGTTACAACGACTTGACATTGTTTATTTATTAGAAAACGATGAACGTAGTGCTTGTCACGCAAATATGTATATAGACGTATAAAAAGTTGTTGAGCCTCTGATTTTATTTGTCTTTCTGCATTGCACGTGCGCACGCCATGCGTATTTGTCAAAATTGTAATTTGTGTACAAAATAGTGCATGATAAACCGAGCAATAATATACAGCGATTATTCATTGTATTAAGTTCATGATGTTTTGATATGTGTTAAAGAAAAATAATTTCATAAAATTACTCAAAATGTCTTCTGTATTAGCTCGCACTCACTGGTAAAATAACCACACTTTATTTTTGATAACCATTAATTGCATTGACTAGATAAACAATCATAATTCTTGGTTTTATACTTCACATTGCAGCTTGGTGAATCAAAAAATGCAGCTCAGATCCATATGCACTTCAGTTTTTAAGTGCAAGCAATTCAATGCACAATTTGGAAAAGCCATGGCAAAAGTTATGACTTTTGATATAACCAAAAAGCAAGTAAAAACTTGAGTTTATTATAAGTATATAAAAAACGTATAAAAATAAACTGTTTCGTTTCAATATTCTTACAGAACTCGCTTGAAAATTGGAGAGAAACCAACTCCATACGTAAAAATTGCCTCTGGGACTGCGATAGGAAAAAATCCAAGCGTTACTCTACAAAAAAGAAGAGTCACAGTTCTTAATAAAATATTTATGAGTCACATTTGTGAATTAATGGCAACTGGCACAGTAGCTGAACAATTGCTTGGGCGAGGAATAGAAATTACTCATGTTAAAGTTGCTCCAGATTTTAGAGTTGTTAATGTTTTTTGGCATGCGAAAAAAAACTCAAATGTGAATGAATCAACCGAAAAACTTCTCCAAACGGCAGCTGGTCATTTGCAGCATGAGTTAACTCAGTTGAGAGTAATTGGCATTGTACCACCCATCAATTTTGTTAGAAATAGATACATTGGAGCAACTGCAGAGGTAGAAGAACGACTGGCTGAAGTTGATTTTGGAGAAGAGTTTGTTCCAAACGCTCATCTTTCTAAAAACAAAAGTCCAATTCTTGAAACAACTCTTGAACCAGAAATAAAAGCCAAATTGGCAGAAGTAGATAGATCAACAATTGATCCAGAAGATGAGTCATTGTATGACATTCAAATACCAGAAATGCAACATTGTGTTATGGGATTTAATCATGAAACTATAATGAAAAAGGTATTTACATCTCTTGATTTTTTATTGATGCAAATATTAATTTTATTAAAAATATTTTATTTTCCAACAGCTGAAAATTTCATTGAATAAAGCAAAATTAGCAAGAGAGAGGCAATCATTAGAAGAAACAAATGAAAATACAGAATCTGAATCTAATCAACTAAGCGCAGACGCCTTACCAACGATGATAAATCTATTAACTAGATCAGAAGAAAATCAGTTGTTTGATAATTTTTTGAAACAGCGTGCCTCACAAGAAAGACGCAAAAACCGTGCAAATAGGATCGAACTAAAATTGGAAGAGGAAAAAGAAAGGATGTTAAGAGCATCTGAACAATATAGTACTTCTGATGAAGTGGATTATGAAGAAGAGTATAGAGACGAGTATGAAGACATAGAAAATGCCAAATAAAATTTTACTAGATAGTCATTCAAGTGTAAATAATATTGTTAAGTTGCGAAAAGAATAAAAATAATTTAAAAACATAAATTTTAACTTCATCTAGAAATAGAATATTTCAAGTCACTGATAACAAATTCAAGCAATACCTGAATTTTTTTTAAATTATTTTCTTTACGCATAGATCATTTTCATTTGAATAAAATGTCTTTTATTCAATCTGGAAGTATGGTTATAAAGTTTTAATCGTAGAATGAACATGAATTCAACGAAACATAGAGTTCACCAAAACTATATATCACGACTATAAACTCGATGTAAATGCACATAATACATAAAAATTCATGTCAACAGTATCTGCATAGTCAAGTTTCAACTCAACTCTGGAATGATTTATTTTCGCACAAGTGCAATCTTTTCTACACTTATAGATAAAATGTTTCTCATATACTATAAAATAGGTATAAAAATTCTCAATATAATATATAATGGTAAATAGTAAATTTAACGAGAAATTCAGTCAGCACCGATTTGAAGAACGTCGAAGCACACGGCGCAGACTCGCACCGGTTTGTTCTGGCCAAATTTGATGATGGGCACGTCTTGGCCCGAGCATTTGCTGCAGAGGACTCGACCGCAGTGGCGACTGTAAAGAATCAATTGTCAAAGATCGTTTCATCGGAATCTTTAAAAATAAAAGTATGAGCTCATCTTACCAGTGGTGTCTCCTCATGGTCAAGGAAAACTTGGTGCCGCACTCGAGGCACAGATCTTTCTCGGCCCACGGCGGTTCCTGGGTCAACGACTCCAACAGCCTGTGCAGCAGTTGCTTCGTCGCCACTTGATAATTGAATATCGTTATGCCGTCTTTGTTCATGTAGCCCAGCATCGCCCGGAATTTAACGAGGGTACGGCACAGATTGCCGTTGCCCTTCATGTAAGCGATGAGAAGCGGCGTGTTTCCATCGAGATCTACGAATATCGCAACCAAGGAAATCGTATTAATTTCACGTTTGACAAAAATTGTCATTCTAAGAGAACAGATGGGTATCTTACCGGCGTTATTGAGCGGATAATCGGGCATGCACTCGAAGAACAGCTCGCAAATGTTGGTGGCCGTGTTGTCGCGGCCGCAGCGAGCTAGCTCGTGCAGCGGATTGCGCCCCTTGAGATTGACGGCCTCGGCGTTCAGGGTGCACTCGGTGAGCAGAGCTCGGACCACCGAGACGTGGCCCTCGCGCACGGCCACGTGCAGTGCGTTGTCGCCGTCGGCGTTCACCGCGTCGAAGTTGATGTTGTTCTGCGATAAACGATCGTGAATTATATTATCAAAAAAAAACAAAAATAAAGTTGAAATCGTTTCTGTTTCGTCTTTTACCTGCAGCAAAGCGGACACGACGTTGGCGTGTCCGGCCTTGGAGGCGGCGTGCAGGGCCGTGTTCCTGTGCGCGTCCGTGTCGTTGATCATGGCGCCGGCGAGCAGCAGACTGCGCACCAGCACCTCGTTGCCGGTGACGGCGGCCAGACTGAGGGGCGGCGTGCCCGTCAGGTCCTGCACCTTGGAATTGACGTTGACGCGTATCGACAGCAGAAACAGGATGCTCTCCATGTCGTTCTTCTGTATGGCCGTGTGCAGGAAGTTGCGGCCCTTGTTGTCGAACTGCTCGGCGGCCGAGGGCAGCTTCTCGAGGATCGCCCGGGCGGCGCTGTTGTTGCGCATCACCAGGGCCGTGGCGAACGGCGACAGGCCCTTCTTGTCGCGCAGCGACAGATTGATGTTGGGATGGAACAGCAGCAGCGAGATGATCTGGTCGTTCTGGTTCTCGATGGCGAGATGCAGCGGGGTCTTGCCCTCGGCGTCGCGGCTATTCACGTTGGCGCCGTGCTCGATGAGGGTCTGGACGACCTGCTCGAGGCCCCACTGGCAGCACAGGTGCAGGGGCGTGCACTCGTCTCGGGCCTCCTCGCCGCCCTCCTCGCCGTTGGCGGGCGGCCGACGCGGCGAGTTGAGGTCGCAGCCGCTCTTGATCAGGAAGATGGCGTAGTCCTCGCAGTTCTCGTCGATGGCCTTGTGCAGGAGGGTCTGCTGGCAGCCGCCGTCGTGGCCCGGCCGCCAGCAGTCCGGATCGGCGCCGTGGGCGATCAGGGTCGCCGCGACCTGCTCCTGGCCGGAGTCGAGCGCGTCCCAGAGCGGACAGCCGGCGTTGACGTCGGCGCCCCGACGACAGAGAGCCTCGACGACGTCGGCCAGGCGGCAGTGCACGCTCATCTGCATCGGAGTTTCACCGCTCGACGTTCTATACGTGTTCGACAGAGAGAAACGAGGGTATTGAATTGAAGATGATATTGGTTGATTCGATTGTAAAACATTAAAAAATCGTATGGTAACATACAGAAAAATTTCATTAAAAAATGAAGTTCTCGTCTACCCCAACCTTCGTCAAATGCGTGTTGAGAATTAACGCGGATAAATTTAATTTGTTTGTCGTCTTCTCACATGAATAGTATAAAAAACATTGAAAAATTCACTGGATATCCGATTATTGAGACGTAACTCGAGTTTGTATGCCCCGCGATAATTTTACGCATCGAGTTCGAATTAAACTCGTAAAATCAGGTGCTCGCACATCCCTATTCGAACATTTGAGGATCACACCAATATATATGCATAGCGATAAAAATCTATTGCATTGTTATGAACTGATGATGCACTATCATGAAATGACGTTAATATACGATTTGCGGAAGTTTTTTTTGAGCCCAGATTCTAAATAAATTTTTTGGCAATTGATAAGGACTGCTGAAGAGAATTGGTAACTTCTTGAAAAGAGTCCAAGGAGTCATAATGGGGGCTAAATTCTCATAACCATAATTATGGAATAACAAAAGATAGATCCAAGGTTTATCGCTACATAAAACAACGTTAAAATGCAAACTCACGGCGAATTGAGATCGGCTCCGTTCTCGATCAGGAATATGGCGTAGTCCGAGTTCTCGGAGTTGATGGACGTGTGCAGGGCCGTGTAGCCCTCGTCGTTCCTCTGCTCGATGTCGGCCCCCGCCTCGATCAGCACCCGCAGTATCTCCTTGTCCCGGGACTCGGCGAGCACCGCCAGGCTCAGGGGAGTCTCGCCGCGCCTGTCCTTGCAGCTGGTGAGCTGCTTGCGTCGCTGGGGCTCGGGCTCGGCGGCCAAAAGC
Source organism: Trichogramma pretiosum (assembly GCF_000599845.2). Taxonomy (NCBI): domain Eukaryota; kingdom Metazoa; phylum Arthropoda; class Insecta; order Hymenoptera; family Trichogrammatidae; genus Trichogramma; species Trichogramma pretiosum. Next base: position 796,429 of record NW_019641621.1, on the reverse strand, counting down.
GCCTCGAGGCTGCGCAGGCAGCCCCGGCTCACCGCCAGATGCAAGGCCGTCTCCTCCTGGAGGGTGCGGCTCTGCAGCAGGCCCGGGGCGAGCTCGAGCAGTCGTTCGCACAGCCGCGGCAGATCGGAGCGCGCCGCCTCGTGCAGCACCGTGAAGCCCTCGCGATCCCGTGCCTCCAGGCTCTCGGTGTCCTTGAGCCGCTTGTCCTCGCGCTTCAGCGACTCGAGAAGGAAGAGCGCGGCGTCTTCGCGACCCTCGCGCGCCAGCTTGTGGAGGAGGCTCACGGCCTCGTCGCCGGGATAGCGCGGATTGGGCGCGGCGCCCTTGGCCAGCAGCTTGGCCGCGGCGCTCTCGAAGCAGGGCTCGGCCAGCAGGGCCTGGCACAGCGCCGTGTCGCCCTGGCGCGTTCGCAGATCGACCTGGAGCGAGTCGCAGCTCAGCAGCACGTCCAGCATGGGCTCGTTGCGCTCCGCGACGCAGCAGTGCAGTGGACTCCTGTGCGCGATACACGATTAAAAATCACGAACAAAATAGACCGGCAGATATTGATCGATAATAAGTGCTGATTTTTACACTTATGCCCTTGAAAAGTCTGAAAGATACATCGATAACAAGCTCAAAAACGGAATATTACGCCGTATTAGCGTGGCGATAGATTTGAAAGTACATATCGATTTGTAACAAATTTTGTCCTTGCGTGCTGATTTTTTAACTTATGCCATTATGAAAAGATGATAGTTTGGCACTGATCGAGTGTTTATCTAGCTAGGCATAAGAGCACCTATAGTATCCTTTGGTGTAGATCGATATGGTCATAGTGCAAGAAAAATCCACGATTGTGTGCTGATTTTTAAACTTAAGCCAATGAAAGGGATGAAATTTTTAAATTCATAGAATAGATAAAAAATAATGGTATAAGTGCCAACAGTAGATATTAAAATCTAGACTCTACGAAAGTTGTGAAAAATGTTTAACTCGAAAGAAATATTGTACAACTTTCGTAGAGTCTAGATTTTTATATCTACTAGTGGCCCATATGCCGTTACTTTTTATGTGTTTTATGAGTTTCAAAATGTCATCTCTTCCATTGGCATAAGTTAAAAAACCATGGGTTTTTCTTACATTATGACCATATCGATCTACACCAAAGGATACTAGGTGCTCTTACGCCTAGCTAGATAAACACTCGATCAGTGCCAAACTATCATCTTTTCATAATGGCATAAGTTAAAAAATCGGCACACAAGGCTAACATTTTTTACAAATTAAAAAAATAATCGCCACGCTAATACGGTGTGGCGTAATATTCCGTTTTTTGAGCTTGTTATTGATGTATCTTTTACACTTTTCAAGGGCGTAAGTGGAAAAATCAGCACCTATCATCGGTCACTATCCGTCGGTTTAAAAGTATATATATGCGCGCTGTTTACCATCCGTCGTTGTTCTGGGCGTTGGGCTCGAGTCCGGCCTTGATCAGTCTCGTGGCCACGGCGAGCATGTCCTGGGCCCGATGCCGGGCCAGCAGGTGCAGTGCCGTCGAGGCGTCGCGCGGGTGCGGCCGGTCGAGCTGCTGGCCGCAGTTCTGCAGCTGCTCGACGATGAACTCGGCCGCGTACGAGTCGCTCTTGCTGATGGCCGAGTGCAGCAGGCTGCGGCCCTCGGCGTCCCTGGCCCAGAGGTCGGCCCGATGCTCCACCAGGGTACGAGCCAGCGACGGCTGGCGGCTCTTCAGGGCGACCTCGAGGGCCGTCTCGCCCCGATTGTCCAGTCTGTTGACCGCGTCTGGAAGCTGCGTGTGAAAAGATGGGGGCAGAGAGAACATTTTTAATCCTCGTTCATCCAGAGTCATTCGTTATCCGCATCTCAGCCGGATATAATGGTTCACGGAACAGAGAAACCCTTGATGCCAGTTTGTTTAATTTTTAATCCGCACAGAACCGCACCGATGCTCCGTTCTGCAAGATACTACTTCGTTGGACTTTACAGGTGACAATTTTACGATTTGGAATTTAAAAAAACTATGATTTTTAATGATCGTCGCGAAATACAATCGTTAGCTGAACTATAATATTTGTTATCATTTTAGGGGGTGCCGAAGTAGCGTCTTTCTAAACGTAAATTAAACTGGCGTCGTGTAGCTCTCTGTTCAGTGAACCATCATCTCGCTACCAGAAGGCATTGATTTTATGCGAATTAAATTACAAAAACGTTTCAATAAAACAAAAATTAATTTAATTTCCAGATGAGTCATAAGTGTCATAACGAGTATTTGGATATGTATATTTTATTCTCTATAGCCCGGTCGCGCGCACGAGCTACTTTTAAATCGAAAACGAAACTGTTACGGTCGATGAAGTTTCGTGCTATACGTCAAAGTCTAGTATACAAAGTATAAGAAACACATATTCAACTTTGCGACGGCCCATTAGTGCGTCGCATTCTTTCGAAGCGTTAAATAAAAATTAATGTAACCGAGCTAATGATCCGTCGGGCTTCTATTCGACAGCTATGAATAGATATCGGTATTACGGCGTGCCACTGCGAGAGGTTTAAATCCGTTCATTATATAGAAATATATAGTGTATCGCCTTTAAAAAAGGCAGAGCGGAGATTTAATCCGAGAACTCGGAGCGGCGGTCTATATGGTGTACTGAAATTCTTCTCTCTCTCTCTCTCTCTCTCTCTTTCTCTTCGTTTGTTTGTTTTTTAAGCGAATATACAACGCGCAACGAGACCGATGGACGAGAAAGAGCGAGAGAGAGAGATTTTTTCGGGAACTTTGCTCTCTTTTTTGCGGCTTTAATACCACTTCGAGTTGGATAAAGAAAAACGAAGCTCTCGACTTTGGAGGATGATGATACGGCACAGCGTACGGCGAGTCGAACGCGACTCGTCGTCGTGTGTATAGCAGGTGGCGCAGGCGCGAGCGCGAATAAAACCCGAAGAGCTTGAAGGGGGGTATCAATTCGCGACGTGGAGTGTTTCATTATTCGAGAGTCTCAGTAGCGAATGGAGAACGCACGCGAACTGCAGCAGTGGTGTGTGGCAGGCAGTAGTAGTGCAGCAGCCGACGATCGCGCGAATATAGTCGCGCTTTGGAGCTTTGCCAGTAAACATTAACGTACATTATAGCAGCACGACGATATTTTATAATAATAAAGTTTTGCACCGATGGGGTCTCGCCACTTTCGTTCTCGGCCAGTCGAAAGATGAAGAAAGATGTACACGCGCTTTTTTGTGTCAGAGATTGTCATTACGATTCGTACGCTAGTATAGTGGCATAGCAACTCTGTGATCCATATACACTCCGTCGTGATCAATCGGTCCCTGACATCGACGGACAATTGGTCGGTATATATATAGTGACCAGCAGTAGCAGCGGACCATGTGCGCCCGAGCATCGTCATCGTCATCGCGCCCATGACGACGACAACAACATCTGCGGATTTTTTACCGCGTTGGTGGTGCACATAGTCGAGGCGAGTCGAGCGCGCGAAATTTTACAGACACCACATCATACATGTAATATATGAAATTCATCAGCGAAAGAGAGCGAGATAGGACAGGCGCGCGTATGTATATAAGATGATAATATGTATATAGGGAGTGAATCACACGCACATCCCGAACTTCCTGTCCTTTCATGTGTGTACATTATATACGAAGCTCTCTGCCACTACTACTACTGCTAGCTACTGTTGCGGCGAAACGCGTTGCTACTGCTGCTGCTCCGTTAATGTATATCACATAGCAGCGGAGTACTTTGCGCGTTAATTTCCCCTCTTTCTCTCCCTTTAAAAAACATAATACTGTGACACGCAACGTGTAGCCATCCGATAAAGAGAGAGAGAGAGAGATAGAGGAGCGCGGCTGACACATTTTATTTAAACAACGCGTATCGCGCAAAAGAAGCCAAGTCGTTTTTCGTCGTGCGCACGGACGGTATACAAGAGAAAGAGGAGAGCGAACGACGAATTATAATAATTCGTCCCCAAGATGACGACGATAGGAGGAAGAGGCTGCTTATCCAAGACAACGACTTATCTAGCCAGTGAGTGTTATTATCGTTTACGTTAACTACTTGTTTTTCCTTTTTTTAGTCATTTCGTGCAATCGTTGCGACACATAGAGTAGAGGAAGAGAAGAGCTACTCGCGCGTAAACATTCGCGCGCGCGCGCGACACACATTATCTACTCGCGTTACATCGTGTACACGATATAAGCGTTTGTTTATTTCTTGAAATAAAAAAATTGTTTTGTCCCCCTTGACGACACACACTGGTGTATATACACACGCCACGCGTTCCTTTCACTCTTTCCTTCACGGCTATTAGCAGCGCGTCCACCGAATGTGCACGACAGCGATGTGGACGTTTCACCTTGCGCGCGTAACTACATACAATCGTGTGAAATGCAGGAATCCTTGCCTTGCTTGCGCCGCGTTCTTCAGTTGTGAAACGGACGCGAGACGTTACCTTTTAAACGCGCGGCTATATGGGTTGAATCGAATGAAGTAAAAAGAAAAAAATAAATAGGCTCGTGACGCAATGAATTTAAAATTCATACGCATCGAGTCGATATTACAGTATATGAATTTCTCCTTTTGGGCGCGGAATATTTTTTTTTTTCTTTTCATTTCCAACGCGTATCACACGACAACGATAATAATGATAATAATCGGGGCAGTTATATATTAATTAAGGCATACGATAGAAAGAGAGGCACACGCACATAACGATGCTAATGCGCGCGAGCTGCGGTGTATAATATGGCGTGTCGCTGAGTCGTCGTCGTCGTCGTCGCGCGTGCTGCACCGCGTGACATTGAGCTATAACGAGGATAAAACTCGACAGATGCCCGATAATACAGCTTTATTATTTATTTATTTTTTCTTTTTCTTTGCTCTCGCGCTCTCTTTAAATACTCTCTTGCTGTTTTCGCGCTTCATCGATCGGCCACTCGCGCGTACATTAAATATTCATCGATTGGCGGTTGGCAAGCTCGCGCGCGGGCCGATCTATAATATATATAAGGAGTCCGAGTTCCGTTACATTTCGCGCGCGCGAATAATAATATTCGGACCATTGTTTTGTATATTAAATATATTACGCGACGATGATTTTGTATGCGTGACACGAGCTACTACTGCTGCTGTCGCGATGATAAACTCGCGCGTGTATAGTATATACGGATGATTCATGAAAACCGATAATAAATGACAAATTCAAGAATGACAAAGAGACGCTTATCTCTCTCCGTACGTCGACGCACCGAGTTGTATCAAACACACGCTCGCTCGTTGATTTTCACTTTATTGGCAAAGAAAAAAAGTAATAAAAATGTTTTCCACTCGAGGCCCGGCGGTGGTGTCGCTGCTGACGATAATAACAATAATAACGTCACTGGCGCCGTGCACGAGCGCCAACATGACGTGCTACAGGTGCACGGTGCACCCGCCCCAGTACCAGGGCGACGCCGATCAGCCCTGCCAGCAGTTCGACGCCAGCGAGAGATTCCATCAGGTCTGTCCGGCCTCGACGTTCTGCCTCAAGCGCATCATACCCTACAGACTGCCCAACGGAAGTGAGTAACTACTAAACCACCCATTGATATAAATCGATATATATAGAGTGTATGATTCACTTTTTTTTACTCCATTATTACAGCGATGACGACGACGTTCGAGCGCGACTGCGCCCCCCAAAAGTACGCCATCACCGAGTACAATTACGAGCTGCGCGAGTGGATACGCAACGAGCGGATCAATCGCACGGCCTACCAGGACGGCTGCTACGCGGGCCAGAATCGCGGCACGCCCAACGGGCCCTCCACCTACTGCTACTGCTCGTCCGATCTTTGCAACGACGCCGAGGCCCACAGACCCTCGAGCGCGCTTTATTACGCTCTGGCGATCGTCGTGGCCGTCGTCGCGCGATCGTGAAGAAAAAAAAAATAAAATAAAATAATGATAATTATCGCGTCGCGCGTACAATAATTTACGGTACAATAACGATTAAATGTGATATTAAAGTTACGAAATAGCCTCGGTAATATATATTTATATAGTTAAGATTGTTAAAGAGAATCTCGTATAATGATATATACCGTTGATCTCTATTGTTTGATTCTGCGGACAATGTTGTTGCGCGTTAGAGCTTTTGCATTTGTGCATTGATAATAGTACAATGAAAAAAAAAGAAGAAAAAATACACATATAATATATTATATAGTTGGTTAAGTGTATCTATCTCACCTCGGCATTGTGTTCGACCAAGTACAAGAAGACGACGTCTTCGCGCTGCAAACGGACCGCCGAGTGCAACGGATAGTCGCTCTTGGCCTTAAGAAGTTGATAGAGCAGAGGACCCGGCATTTCTTTGAAGTCCTCGCCGCTCAGATCGTCCTGAGAAATATTTGCCATGTAAATAGTTAGTGCGATTGTTTGTACATAATGCAATGTGTCTTTTATTGTAAAAAAAAAAAAATAAAGAAGATATTTTATTGAAACGCACCCAGTGACAAGATATCAATGAACTGCAATGATCTCGTAATTTCTTGGTTCCCAACTCCTCCGCGATGGTGTACAATTTGACGCAGTCCTGTAGCTGTACGTTTCCCATTAGATACTTTTCGCATCTTTCCATTAGCTCCGTCAAGCCAAAACTTGACGCCGCTTTCATGAGCTCCAAAGAGAGTTTGTCCTCGCTGACGCTATCCGTATAGATCCATTTCAGTAGAACCGAGGCAATACTTTCATCCAAGTGCTTCCAATCTGCATCGAAAGATCATTGAAGACGTAATGTAGTCGACGAATGTTTCTCAAATGAGTTGATTTTTTTGACTTACCAAGAACAGACTTTTCTGCAAGAGAGCTCCAAGAATCACTTCTTGCTGCGAGAACAAATTTATGCACGGGTACATTTTTATTTGTTAATTCAATGGTAATGTCGCTGGAATAGAAAAAATTAGTTTTATTTCATGTTGATTATAATACTCATGGATAGATTTAAAAACAAACCTGTAACGTTTTTCTCCATATAATTGGGCTATTTGGGATAGTAAGCGCCCTGCAAAACTTTCATGATCATCTATTGAAGCAGTCGCTAAAGTATATTTCTGCTGCAATTCTGTATAATTATTATATAGATTCACATATTGCTCTCGTAGGAGAGCAAGATGCTGCTGCCATTTCTGAGCCTCTACTGTATCATCTGTTGAATGGTACATTGATAATTAATAAGCTTTACTCAAATGAAGTAAAATGTCATAAAAAAAGTATTAATGTAAACATACCCATGATAATGAATTTTTTCTTGTATTATTTTCAATTAACGTTCAGTAAAAACATTAAAAATTACATGGAAAACTTAACGTATAACAATATATCATACTTTCATCTTATTTTTTACACATAATATAATGGGAATTCTCTGAATTCTTCAATAAATAACTTTTCTTTTGATTCGAATCCCACCAAATATTCGCAGATAATAACAATTATTATCTCCGATATAATTTTCACTTGATTTCACACGCGTTCTCATACGTAAATACGCCCCTCAAACTAAGATATCACTGAAGCTGAAGAGCAACCGAGTGTTAAAAATTTTAACATTTAGATGGATGCAAGATTGTATCGATTAAATTGAGCACTTGCACCATTGACTAACTCTTTTCAAAACTATTCATGGCACCGTTCAACAACTATCTCAGAGTCGAACATTTTATAAAACATCAAAATCCTCACACAAATTAGCGGAAAACTTGGCAAACGTCTCTTTGCTAAGATTTAACCTATAGCCTACAATCTGCGGCACTCCTTGTATATTTGTGTGTGCAAAAATGTACACATATGTGTGCCTACAATGTTACTGTAGCGGGGGAGGCCCCAAACGCCAGAATACGAGTAGTGTCATCGCAGTTCAGCTATCGTCTGCTCTTTGACTGAAAACATTGAGGAACTCGCGGTATCTCCTTTAATTATTACGGATATTATTTTCTAAAAATGGAACCTCAGGACATTTATTACAACAAAAATGAGTACGTGGAGACTGTAAGTATGAACTGATTGTCTTAGAAGTTGTTGATCTTGTTAGTGAGCGTTTATTAAATATCTGAAAAGATGCACATAACTAACTTTTTTTCATGGATTTTGTTCATAAGGCTTCAGGTAACAAAGTCAGCCGGCAGACTGTGTTATGCGGCTCGCAGAATATTGTTCTCCATGGAAAAGTTATCGTGCAGTCAGATGCCATAATAAGAGGTGATCTGGCTAATGTCAAAACTGGTCGTTACTGTATCATTGGCAAAAATGTTGTGATTCGACCACCTTTCAAAAGATTCACAAGAGGGTGCGTAGTTATATGAACAACAAAATTTCTCTTTTGCAAAACTTTAGTGAATCCTTTTTAATTTCAGAATTGCATTTTTTCCTCTTCAAATGGGAGACCATGTGTTTGTTGGAGATAATTCAATTGTCAGCGCAGCCATTGTTGGATCCTATGTTTACATAGGCAAAAATGCAGTTATTGTAATACTAATATTATCAAACTAAAATATTCAAATTATTTTCATATATTATCAAGTAAATTTATACTTTCAGGGAAGGAGATGTGTGCTTAAAAGTTGTTGTTACATAGAGGATGGCGCAGTAGTTCCTCCAGAAACTGTTGTGCCTTCGTTCACTAAATTTGCAGGAAATCCAGCAAAGTGCATAGAAGATCTACCAGAATGTACAATTGATTTAATGGTGGATTTTACCAAAAGTTATTATCAGCATTTTTTACCTTCTAAAGTATAAACATAATCTCTCAATTAATTACTAAATTAATGAAATTACACTTACAAAGACTTATGTATAGATATAACTATAGTGCTTTACTGTTAATTTGCGAATCCTTACTATTATTTACTAGGTGGAAGTAGACATGGTTTAAATTGTATTTTCTAAAAAGTGATTAACTCTGATCAACTCTGTCAAAATGATGTATATATCTTCAGTAACAGAATTATTTTCTGAACTTGAATAAATATTTTCAATCAAACATATGTGAATAAAGATTATACTTTTTTGGCAAAAACTTTTAAATCACATAAATTCAATGAAATGTAAATAATTTTTTATTTGAAGAAGTCCTAAAAAACTCAGTAAGTGTACAAGAAGTTATTTTTAAAAAGTTAGAAAAAATATTGATTTATTCCAAAGCGTGTATTCGTTATCATTCATGTAAAAAAAATTATCTAGTAAGTTCAGTTTAATAGATACAATGTATTCTAGATTTAAAGTATCTTTTTTATCATTTATTTTAAAACAAATCATGAATAAATGAAACTTTTAAACTTTATTTGTGTCATATTTTTATTTACATCTATTACTTATATACATTTTTGATGACCTTAAACATATTTTATAACATTTAAAAAGATATAATTATGATACAAATGAAACTCAAAAAAATATCAGTTATATTTTTAGATATCTCGATTGATGTTAAAATTTTTGATTCATTACTTTTTTACTTTGTTGTGTTAGTACTAAGTACTTGGTTTTATATTATTTTTTTTTTTTAATCCTTTTTTCACTTTTTTCTTGATTTCTTCAACATCAAGATCCATTTTTGTGTCTGTTTTCTTCTCTGTAGATTTTGTTTCCTCTGGTGGAACGAATGCTTGTTCTCTGCGTTCTTGTCGTTTTTTCTGAGCCTCCTCATGTCTGTCCGAAATTTCCTTTGTTTTCTTGGCTTTCTTCTGTTCTTGGTTGAGGAAGTATTCTCCACTTTCAAGTTGTTTATCAGTATTACTCTGTGGTTGTGCCGGTGGGAAGGGAGTATAAGGCTTCTTAATTTTCTTATTTTTGGGTTGTTTTCTTTTACTGATATTCTTAGATTTGAATTTCGGTAAGAATTTTTCCCAATTTTCATTTTTCAATACGGGGTCTCTAGCCAATTCTCTCTTGATCATGAGAGCTTTAATGTTATAGATTGGATGTATATTATTCATTGTGTCTTCCACAATCCTTCTTAACTGCTGCAGACCTCTATAAGGTCCCACACCAGCTACAGTTGAGCCATGAACTAGTACATAGCAGTTGGTAAGAAGTTCAATGGATTTGAGCGTGCAGCCACCAGGTCCAATGAGTCTGGCTCTTCTCTTTATAAACTTTTCTTTGTTCCTGGTATATGTGTTTATTTTAATGATATCAGCTGAGATTTCATCTTGTAAAACTTTTACAGCTTGCTCGAATGGTACTGATCGAGCCAGAAGTCTGATCATATCACGAGACTTGAGAATAATAGAAGGGTCCCATGTTTTTCTTGTTGTCATAACCTCCATGCTGCCCCCTACTGTATCAAGTGTCGCTTTAATGTGATAATCAGCAAGAGCTTTTTGCACTAGTGGCCATGATTTTTTTAAATATTCTTCACGATATGCCGGAAACAGAATGTTAAATGTTGATTGATCCCATAAAGTTTCTTTCATGTCACCTTGCTTGAATTCTGGAATTGTCAATGACCAAGCATTGTCTACGGGGTCGGTGACCGCTGCTGTCCACTTAGGTACTAGGTCCTTTAGCCTAGGTCCTTTCTCAATTACTGGCTTATTCTTTTTTCTTCCCATGGTAAATTACACTGATTTTCACTGATAATTAAAAAATAAAAATAATGTTTACTGGATGATTCCTAACCAAGAAAAACACGCGCGCCGATTAGAATGTATCGTGTCTACAGTTCTGCGGTAAGTATTCTACTCCTTGCAGCACGTGGTGGAGTTCACAGTTGTCACATCGGCTAACCGTTAGTTCACTGCGTTGCGACTGCTGCGACTCTAAATAACTTATAAGAATAAAGCAGCGGGAATATTTTGAACTTCGAGTCGATCTCTCATAACTTTCAGGATCGATTTTTCGATTTTTAATATATACTTACGGTCGAAGTTAGTCAGAGAAAAATTAATATTTTTCTCAGATGGGAATAGCAGATCGGCCATCGTTCGAAAATTTTCATTATTCTTTGGTTGGTTTTAAATATTTTTTAGTAAAAATATTTCGTAAAAATAATCTGTCAAGTAGATATACCTATTGAACTTCCTCCGTTGGAGATATTGGCAGGATTTATTCCTTACTTTCAACTGTTTTAAGGACTTGATATATAAATCATTAATTATAATTTATAATTCAGAATTTAATTAATTTTTTTAGTATATATAATAATTTCCTACTAAACATTTTTCAATTTGAGTTATGGCTTTTATATCAAATAAAAAATATGTATCAAACTCTCAATATGTATCAAATATGCATCAACTGTTTGAAGGAATCTAATATTTTTCATAATACTTATCTCGCTCATTTTAAATCTTGACCATTTAGAAGTTTAATTTCATATAATTTATACATTAAAATTAAATTTTTTTTTTACTCTGATAAATACTCACATTTTGATTTGAATATTTGAATACTTGTGAATTAGCTAATTCATCAATCAATAAAATTTAAGAAAATTTTATGAGAAATAAGTCTTATTGCTAAAATCCTCTCCAAGCATAATTATGGGCTAAAGGGGGACTTAAATAATTTTATATTCTATTTATAGTATTAAGCTGAAAAAGTGGAAAAAATTTTTTAAAAAAAATCAGGCATAAGAGCCTTTTTCAATTATAATACTCGATTGGAAAGTACATTGTTCAGTTGGATACTTACTAACAGTTAAATACACTGGTATAAGGCTATAAAGATCTTCAACGATAAACAGTAGTCATCTCCAAACTGCCTGTCACAGTTTTCCAAAAGTTCACATGACACAATTGAGTTGTATGTGGTTTCATTTTGCTCGAGGGACCGTTGGCCATCAAACGCAAACTCAAAGTAAGCATAAGATCAACTTTGACTACTTTCGCATACAATTTAATAGAATATTTTATTAAAAATTATCAATAATAATCAATACAATGAAATCTCTCGCATAATGCATGTTACAACTTTAAGCTTTTATTATTTCCAATGAAAAGTCATTATTATTTTTAAGGTGACAAATAATTTAAATTAGGATTCAGCATATAGTAACTAGAGAGTTCACTATAGGCTCAATGCGTTATATCATGTTTTTTGTAGTCAGTATAAATCTGTTACTATATGTACAGTACTTGTATATATTTAAAACAAATGTATCCACTACTACTATTATAGTACTTTTATTAATCACAAGTTGTAACAATTTGTATATCAAGGTACAGACGATGCATACTTATTAACAATATTTCATCTACTACAATACATTCATTAATTCTTAAATTGAGCTTGAAAATTATTTTTTTTACAAAATGCTATGGATAATTTTAATTATAAATTAAACATTATTATAAGTTAGTTACAGGCGAGCATATTCAGAATTCTCTGCTTTATTACACGACGGACAAGATTTATTACACGTAGTACAAGGTGTTCCCTGAATCGATGGGTGCACAGTTCGCAGCTGTCTACAATGAGTATAATCGATCACGATCCTCGACGATCCCAAGACAAGAACGTCGACATCGCGCTTCGTATCAGTCGCCTTCGCGCAGCTCCATCTCCGTGCGAGCAGCGACATCGGGGGCAGCATCGAGCCGGCCAAGAGGAGCATCGCACCGGCCGCGCGGAAGGCCATGTCCGCGCAGAACTCGTCGACGAGGTAACCGGCGTTGAGCGGGCCGAACAGCGAAGCAGCCGTCTGCATCACCCACGGCAGACACATGAGGGTCTGGTCGCGGGATCGAGTCGAATAACCTCCCTGGAGATGATCCGCCAGACAGAAGTGGCTCAGGACGAGGAAGCAGCCGCCGGTGAAGCCGAAGGCGGCCGCGTAAGCCGCCATCACGAGGAAGTTTCCGGCTACGTAGGTATGGCTGACTGATGTGACTGTAAATAATGCTAAAGAACGATCGTTATGTACCATGTATAGATATGCAAGAAAAGTCAGTTAAAATAAGTCGAGACACTCACCGATACCGCAGACGATCAAGAAGCCGCTGTAGACGAGGAGGGTGCAGTAGGGGTTGTTCCTCGGGCGCCTAGGCAGGTAGCAGCTGGCCAGCAGGCGACCGAAGCAATCGGCTATACCGATGACCATGAGGAAGACGTAACCTTGGCCCGGCATGCCTCGATCCGCTGCCAGCCTCTCGATGAAGAGGAAGGGCACGAGATAGCCGCTGATGGCGAGGAACCTCGAACAAGAGAAGATCCACGTGATGGCGATGTTCTTTACGCTGTACTCGGGAGACGGGGGTGGGCCGTTGTTGTTGTTCGCGTCCACGTTGTCCTGATCCTCGTGCAGCAACTGCACGATACTGTCGCGGTGGAACAACTTGGGCTCGTAGGTTCCTGGTTGCCGGCCGCCCTGGGGCTTGAAATAGATACACCCGTAGGCGGAGGTGCAGCACATTAGCAAGCACGCCAGGCAGATCATGACTGGGCGATAATCGCCGTAGCCCCGAAGCAGTTGGTCGAGCAGCGGGGCTACCATAGCCGTGCCCAAGCCCTTGGCGCACAGGCCCATCGCCAGCACGACTCGGGGCCGCAGGTAGCTCTCCCGGCTGATCAGCTGGTACAGCGAGACCTGCACCGAGTGATAGACGAGGCCCAGCCCGAGGCCGGTGGCCCCGCCCGCCGTCTGACAGACCCACTGGAGACTCGTGGCCCGGGTGGCGCAGAGGAGGCTGCCCGAGGCGAGCATGGCGCCCAGCCCCGACACGACCACCTGCCGACAGCCGAGTCCCTTGACGAGCAAGCACGAGAACGGGTAGGCGATGCAGCCGCTGGCCAAGAGCGCCGCGTACATGACCGAGGCCACCCGCTGCTCGTGGCCTGGCAACGACGTTGCCATGTCGTCGGGAAATTCCTTGATCCATTCGTTTTGAAAGAGGCCGTACGAGTTTAGCACTCCTTCGACTGTGAATGCATCGAAATATATTGTATATTAGTTCGTGTATGAAATTGGGCTGTAGAGTGATAGTTGTGTTGCGGCGTTTCGGCTCATAGATTCCATGTGCTTTTCGAGACTTTTCAGTTCTTTACTTTCTAATTGAAAAATATTACGAGAAAAGACAGTGTATAAGAGCACATGGGATTTATCGAGGCTTCAACCACGTGCTCGGAAACTCTTCGGGTTTTTAACTCCCTTGGTGCAAAGGACTACATAAATTTATCTATAAGGGTGAAAAATACATGGTAGCCGCGGAGGTGGTAAGAAAACGGAAGCGCGTCAAGTTAATCATGCTCTTATCTCTCGATCTCGTTCTCGTAAATTATTTTTGTGTACGAACACGCGTGAAGCTAATTGTTTTATAATGGCTCGATCATAATGTAACAGCTAAGAGGCCAGCTACTTTTTCGAAATTAAACATAACAGCAACAAAAACTGACGAAGTAAATTAATAATTATACTCACTCAACAATTGAAGCACGAAGCAAACGAGTAAGAAGACCCATCCTCGGATCTTGTGTAGCGTCGTCGATGTATTCTGCCTTCCGTCCGGTATAAATTCCATTGGATCCGTATTTTTCGATCGAACAAGTGTTGGTGCCTTCGATGCTGCAAGCCGACTGTGCCTCCGTCAGTTTCTTAGCTATTACTGAGACTGTTTAAAATCGTAGATCGATGCTTTTGTCTCTAATGGTGAAGATGGGGCTACTGCAGCTGGCACCATAATAGAAAGTGTAACTCGAATGCATCACTTTACATCACTCATAATCGTTCGAATATAATTGATTCATTAGTAGATTTCAAACGGAAATGAGCCATATACTTTTTACCTTCTAATGGATTTTGTTCGTCCAGTCGATTTAGGATTTAGATAAGAAAGACCGACATAATTACTTTACCAAAATGATCTATCTTCTGATGTGGATTGATTCGATTTATAATTCTCAATTAAGTGTTCAGAGCCATTATGAAAAACCAGATAAAGTTGATTCTATATTATTTATTTATTTTCAATAAATTTTTTTATAATTTTTCTCTATACTTGGCAAACTAGATGCTATCGCATCTATTGATATTGCATTGCATCAACATTTAACTAAAAAAAAAAAAAAATTGGAAAAGGAAACTCGGAAAAGAATGCACCTAAAAGAGAAAGTTAAAATGGATCGAAATGAATTTTTAACGTGCGCGACTTTTCCGAAAAAACACATGGCCCATACGTATATAAAAACTCGTGCCGGTGCTTAGCCTTCAGTAACCGATCAATTACATTCGAGTGAACGTCTCTTCTTAGTGCATATAGTCAATCATCTCCGAAGAATCATGTCCGACGTAAACGTTGACGTCCTACCAACACCTCGGGACAGGGAATACGTGCAATCGCTCTTTCATCACGCTTGCTTCCACGGCGACCTGCTCTGGGCGAAGAAACTTCTGGAGAACAATCCGGACATAGACGTGAACGCGGCCGACCGCCACGGCACCGTACCCATCTTGTACGCGGCCAACCGGGCCAACCACAGGATCCTGCAGTTCCTCCTGGGCAACGGGGCCGATCCGAACGTGACGTGGGGCGATCGCCGTCGTAGCCCTCTTCACCTGATCTGCAACATCAGGCGGTGGTTCTTCCTGCCCCGACGTGATTCCGAGCGCCACTGCGAGATCGTGAAGCAGATGGTGAAACGCGGCGGTGGCCACGTCGATGCCCTCGACGCCAACGGGACCAGTCCGCTGTTTCACCTGTTCAATTACGTACGGTTCATCAACTGCATCGATTACGACCGATCGTTCTCAAGCTGGAGACAGATGCAACTGGACCTGGTGAAACTGCTGCTCTCGTTGGAGGCCGACGCCAAGATCGTCGACAACGAGGGCCGAACCATTTTGCACGCCTTCTTTCCGCGCTTCGCGCTCGTTCTCAACGGCTATCGCGACGATTCCCGGGGCGCCAAGATCGTACAACTTCTCCTGGATCACGGCGCGCCGGTTGACGCCGTCTGTCCCAAGAACGGCCGAACTCCCCTGCAGATCGCCATCAGGTCGCTCAACTATCGCGTGGCCGAGGTGCTAGTGCGCAACGGAGCCCAACTTCCGGATCTGCTGCAGTTCGAGAGATCGTTTCCGCTGGCGACATCTGGCCACGACGACGTCGTCGACAGCGACACCGTCATCAGGACGTACTTCATGTGCGTACGTCTGTACGGGAAGGCGATGACGAGGCGTAATATAGACGACGTGCTGCAATTCTTGGAGCGCGCCCCGACTGCGCCTAAGAACCATTATGGATTCGAAGCGATTTTGATGTATGGTAAGTGTTGCAGTTTCTATATTAGCTATAGGGCTGTGCGAGTACCCGATTTTTCGCTGAAGTTCGAGTCGAGTTCGAGTCGAGTCGAGAAGATTCGACTACTCGAGTTGTTGTTTCGAGTACTCGCAAGGTATTTAAGTTTTAATTATATAAATGATGAATTAAACGTCTCTAGGCTCCTCAATTTGTGTGTATACATACTACATACTTAAAAGTGTGATAAAATGTGGTAATGTTAAATTATTTTCTTTTTCCAATCCAATCGAATATAACACTTAAGCATGTACACACAAAGGGAGGGGGTCTGTTTCATCATTTATTTACTCAAAACTTAAATACATTGCGAGTACCCGGAAAAACTCGATTACCCGAAAAAACTCGAGTACACAAAAAATCGAGTACTCGCACAGCCCTAATATTAACACAGACACACCTTACAATCGGAAAATTATGAATTGCAATTTTGAAAAGTATTTTTCTCTCATTTTCCTAGAATTATTTAAAATTTTCTAATATTTTTTTACTGAGATACAGCCATTTTCGTAAGCTTGGAGCTACAGCACCAGGGTCGCGTATACACTTCTTCAGAACATCTTACAGCTTTCAGAAAGCAGGGTTGTAAAGAAATCAATTAAAAGTTATAATTCATAAATTCAATTGATTTTTGAATTGAAACTATTTTAATTTACGAATCAATTTCAATTTCTGAATTAAATTCATTTTAATTTATGATTAAATTAATTAAAATAAATTTAATTCAAAAATCACAATTGTTTCGTGAATTATAATAGTTTTAATGCAAAAATCAATTGATTCAGGAATTAGACTGGATTTAAATTGAAAATTAATTTAAACTTTTACAACCCTGTCAGAAAGTGCTGTGTCTCAGTCAAAAATCAACTTTTCAAAGTTTTAAAAAATACAATGGAAAAGGGCAAAACATCCTTTCCAAAAATTAAATAAAAAAATTTTCGATTTAAAGGTACCTATAAAAGCCCTGAATTCAATCGATCCTAAAATAATTTTTTTCACGCAGGTTCCAGAAAAGCCGTCATTGATTATTTCGACGAACTGTGGTTGGCGCTGGAAGATCGACAGCTTCCCAAAGAAGAAGATCAACTAGAATGGAAAAAGTTGAAGATTCCCGTCTTGAAAGCCTGGACCATCATGGAGTTGGGCGACTTTTTTAAGAACGAAGAAACGAAATCTTTGTTCCGCTATTTGGAGGAAATATTGTGGGGCGAGCGCTTTACTCTCGATATCGCAGAGAGAATAGAAACTCGGGTGAGGCGCGAAGTCTTGCGGGCAGAGCAAACACTATTGACGGACGGACTGACGCTGCTCGACGTCCTTAAAAGTGATCCTGAAATTATACACGAAGACGAGGTGTACGATGACATTTGGAATGTACTCACGAACAAGTCCGAGTTTGAAGTTAGATTTGAATTTACGGGTGAGGTAATAAAAGGACACATCGCAAAAATGCTCCTGAGTAAATTGCGAGCTGATTCAAATGGACGTGAGTGAACTTTTTGAGTCACTATCAATTTTGTAAGAATAGTTTTGTAATTAATTATTTGTTGTAAATTTTTATATTAAAATTACGAGAGAGAAAAATGGACTATGTTTGCACTACTCGTAGATATGTGTGCGAGCTGCATAATTCATTTGTATTTTTTACAATTTTTATAATAATTATAATAGAAAAACGAATGATGTAAATTTGTAAATAATGAGTAAGATAAGCTTATTTATCATGACAATGTCAGCAATGCACATAAAAATTCAAGTGTTTTAATATGTGAGTGTTAAATAATATGTATGTGTTTTAACTTCTTAAGAAATAAAAATTAACAGTATAAGTTAAAAAACATTTTCGTTTCTTTTCATTCCATTTCGTGAATTTCAAGACTGCTTTAATGTCTTTGGTCATACTTTGAACCCTGTGTGAGGCTTACCATGTACACACGAATGTATAGAATGTAAAACTCAAGACATTCATAGCGCCAGTTTCGAAAATCACTGATTTAATTACATAAAAATACATAATCCTACATTTTAATTTCGCCTTTGAAGCCTTAACATATTTATTTGATTTCCATCAAACAGCGTGACTAACGGATAATTTTCGACAGAAAATATTATTTCATATTAGCTATCAGCACTATCGAGATTTGACAAATTGTGAACTGATTGTTCATTATAATCATCCATACTGTGTGCAAAATTATTTGCAAATTTGTCGAACTTCCATGGTAAAAATATTCAATTATTTATTACTAAGTCTGTTCATATCAAATCAATCGAAAATCTGATGTGAGAATGATTTTCCTAATAATAACTTTTGTCGAGATTTTCCAGGACTAGTTTTATTCTCAACTTGGAGTACTATGTATCCTGGGACCCCTAAAATTATGAACTTGGCAAAGTCTGCAAGCAAGTAAAAAAATTCTTAACAATTATTGCCATTTTTCGAGCAATAAATTTAAAATCATTTCTGCTGACTAATGCATAGAAAAAAACATTTTCGTTCGATGCTGCTCTGCTAGTAGCAAATACGTACTTTCCATTTTTTAATTAATATAAACATTCGCAAAATTTAAATACATCATTGGTTGTTAACGAGAAAAGCATTGATCGTTCGGTATAACGCCGTATACACCAAGACAGAAGTCAGGCGTGGCGGTCAAACATGCCTCGGTGTTGCGGTAACGCAAGAACGTCTCAAATTTTTAAGTAATGCAACGTAACACTCAGAATTAATTAATTCAAAATCCTCGTTAAAACGCTTTAAAACTCATCTGTTTCTTTACTCGAATTTGAATACAAAAAATATCGAATGGCTCTCGAGTACAGAAAGTTTCCGGCGGCCGGTTTCAAATGTATTGTAATCGAGGTCGATCCAAAATCCTAATTAATATGATGATCCTTTCAGCGATTTCACACTTGGATGCGAAACCGGATAAACCACGCTACGAGACAATTAATAATAAAAACGAGCATCAGGCGTCAATGTGTGCACAGACTTTATTGTTTCTCGGCTCGTCGGCTCGCATCGTGCGTTCATAAAATATATACACACAAATCCGTGACACATCCGTAGGCGTGTTCGACACGTGCTACCGAAGTGTCTGATCTCGTGTTTACCACTGCTTCGGCAGAGGAGAGGCTCGTACGATGCTGCTATTCGTCAGCTGCCGTCGTAGTCTTCGTCGACGTCGTCTATATACACATAATTAATACATTTATATCGTTATCAATGACGCATTTTGCGCTATTTTTTGCTTTTCGTACAATTAATTATCGATCAATTTTTCTTGGAGATCCTCCCGTATCGCGCACAAAATGCTCACGTTTTCGAATTAAACGATCGCGGATATAATATTTTTTACAACGCGCCTCACGCCGAGGTGAGCGCCGTTAAAAACTTCTCGGAAGAACGAAGGTGATATACACGCGAATGTTTATAATGTATGTATGCTAAAAAGTTCGGTCAGAATGACTCGTCGGATTTCCCGCGCGAAAAAAAAAGAAGGCGGGCGGGAGAGAGCGCGCGATAACGTACCGATATAATTAATGTTTCTATTATTCCGTAAGCGGTGCACAGCCGATCCAAACGTGACACTCACGTTCTTTTGATATCAGATAAGCAGCAGCGAACTATTTATACGCGTACATAATATGTATATTTTTTTCCGTTATCAACGCGTACACGAGACCGCGATTAAGTACATACGTTATTAACCGATCTCGGAAGGAAATCGGTAATACGCGCGCACGCGTTGATCGCACGTGACTCGAGAGCGATGTGCGTCAGTCTCGTTTAGCTTGAAATTATGATAAATGATGCAACATTCGTGAACTCACACCTGGTCGACGGCGATCTCGAGGCAGAGCAGTCCGAGCGCCAGCGCGGCGCCGTAGACGAGCAGATAGAAGGCCCCGTAGCACTCGGTCAGTCCGACGCTGAGGAAGCGACGGGACGAGCCGCAGCTCGGCCGCTTGGCGTACAGACGATCGAGCTCGCGGCCCCGCAGTCCAGTCTCGTGCAGTTTCAATGCACTGAAGGAAAGAAAAAAAAATGAACTCGCACTCGCGTCAATTGGAAAAGCCAACGCGGATCGCAATGACGAAGAGCAAGGTTAATTCGTACGTATACACGTTTACGTTTCTCATTCGCGTATACGTATGCGTTTATACGTACCCGACTCTGAAGTGCTCGACGTAGGGCGACCTCACCGGTATCACGAAGTGCGGATCGAACTGATTCAGATAATCGATCTCGTGAAAGTCGCACTTCTCGTCCTCGGCGTAGGTCTCGGCGACGATCTTGTAGGCGGCGCCGAGGACCACGTGAAACGCGAACTGGCCCCGCCTGACGCGCTCGATGCCCTCCTCGATGCCGTACCAGTTGCACTTTTTCGACGTGCTGCCGCTGCAGATCCTGTCCTCGTAGACGCTGCGCCTCACGGGATCCTTGAACGAGCCGAAGTAGTGGCGATTGAAGACGGTGTCGTGCACCGCGAGGGTCAGCGGACTGTCGAGCAGGTCGCGCAGATCGTTAATAGAGCTGGTTGTTGATTGGAGCAACGCGACTATGTTGGCCGCGTAGGCCGCGTAGAGGTTCAGGGCGGCCAGCAGCGCCATGAGGTAGATGAGGCGGGTGGGCATCGAACGGGGCTCGTACCAAGAACCTTGAAATGCGTGAACTTTTAAAAATGGATTTCCGCTTTTATAGGATCATAACACGAAGATGTATAGACCTTGCTGCGAGACGGCCCCGAGGACGACGATCAGGTCGTCGCTCAAGCTCGGCGGATTCGGCTCGTTCAGCGACTCGCGCTTGTCTCGGCCGGTGCTCAGCCACTCGAGCCTCATGGCCGGATACAGGAGGCCGGCCAGAAGCAGCAGCAGGCCCAGAGCACCCAGCCAGACCGAACGGCCGAACGGCAGACGAAACAGATTCGAGATCGATGATAGGGGCGGCCGGCGAAACACGAACCGAGAGCTGATCAACGACAATTGCTAATTTTCCCATGCTATATAGCTGTATTATCGTTATATAGGTAGGTGTATATATAATACGCACTGAGACGTCGTCGTGAGAGATATGTACTGGACGACGCCGATGCGCTGGCCGACGAGGAAGGTGCCGGTGCCGCCGAAGTCGATCTCGCCGCGCTGCAGCTGGCCGATCATGCCGCCCCAGGAGCCGTTGGCCGACAGATAGCCCCAGGTGCCGACCCGATCGAAGCTCACGCTGTGCGCCATACGTAATAAAAGAAATAACAAATGAGCATTGCGTAAGGTGTACCTTTTTTTGTCTGCGAGCGCCTAATTACACGTAAACGTTATAAGAATCTGATAATAAATCGATCGTCGCGAGAAACGATTAAAATATTCACCGTTACATTCTCGAGAAATCATCGTTACAAGTGCATAATCGATTTTTATGTAAGTTTTCATAATCGTTACGATATCTCGCGCTGCGATCGAACGATTATTAAATGCTCGACCCATTAAAAATCATTCGTACGACGATATTATAATATCGGCTTTTGCGTATATGCTTCACTAACGTGGCATTGAACATTTGGACGAAGAGCAGCGCCCACGGATAGTTGCTCTTGGTGATGGTGTCGATGTGCTTGTCCTGATAATCCGTCAGGTGATTGATCGTATCTTTGTTGGTTATCTGGAATATCACGAAAATAATGTAGGATACTCTTTTTTTTTTGTTTTTTTTTATCTCGAGTACATTACCACCAGGCTTGATTTGAGAGCGGTGCCGCGTAGATTCTTGCGTCTGCGCCAGGCCACGACGTCGCCGACTGACCCGGACAGGCTCAACGCACCTCCGCCTCGGTCCCAGTGGCCTATGTCCTCGATCAGCAGCTCGCGAGATTCTTTGCTCGTTCTGTAGACGGAAACGACCCTTCCCGATGATGACACGGCGACCACCTCGCTGCTCGGATAGATATCTCTGCTCGCGAGCAATCGGCCGAGCTGGCTCGAAATATTTTCGTTTTGGCTAATCAAGAGCCATTTGTAGGGCGTCGAGAACAATCGGCCGGCGTCGGCGGCCTCGACCAGCCGCTCGATCGTATCCTCGGAGCAATCGAGATCCAGGATAAAGAGCGCACGGTGAGAATCCAAAGTCAGCCGATGCTCGCTGTCTTTGACCCTGAAAAATCGAAAGCGAAATTATAATTACACCGAGTTCGACCCAATTACCTAATTATATGGTACGTACCGCGACGATCGATTAACGAATTCATCGACGCCGATCGAGCGGATCGGGCCTAAGAAACTCGTGGCCAATCCTCGAAGCGGCTGCAGCTGCCGCTCGTTTTTCGCGCGGCCGCAGGTGAAAATCTGGAGAGCCGAGAAGCGGCTGGAGTAGAGCCGGGCGTCCAGGGCGCTTCTCAGAAAATCCACCAGATCGATTTTCCCGCCGAGCGAGCTGATGACACCCCCCGCGCAAAGCAATAGCGGGAGGAATTTTTGCATTTCGTGCGCGATAAAAAATCAAAAAGGCGCCCTCTTATCGACGTCGAACTCGAGACGTGCTCGACTGTATATTATAGGCGATGAAAATCTCCGAGAGTTACTTTTTCTTCGGCTCGCGCGGAATGAGGGGGTAATAAAAATCAAATAAGCGGATGTTTATACAGGCTGGATAACTATAGCTAGTGCAATAATGCACTCGGTAATTTCAGACGAGTTGAATAATTTTACTCTTGCGCGACACGTATCATCATCCATACGCGGTGGGACGAGTTTCGCCGATCGATCGATATCGCTGATAGGCGCGCTGAGTGCAGCCGAAAGAATCAACCATAGCAGCTTTTTTTTTCTTCCCTTTTTGAATTTTTCATTTCGTTCCAGCGCGGAGATATAGATGCTACTGCACGATCACAGCTGTATACAAGAGAGAGAGAGAGAGAGAGAGAGAGAAAAACAGCCGGAGAAAGTGAAAACGTACAATTGCCTATAAATCCTGCACATAATGTGTACACAATAGCCAATGCCACACCAGCCAATCCGTCATAATATAGCTCCGTTGCTGCTGCTCTATATATTTTGTCGGAGAGCGACGCGCACACACACACACACACACTTACAAATGCTGCAAAAGTGTACATTATAAAATTGAGAGTCAGATAATGGCTGCAATAATAAAGCCACGACGCTCGACTGACTTTTATGGATAATTACGCGCGCGCCTAGAGCCTAGAGCTCTCTGGCTTTTCTAGAATAATCCAGGCCTGCGAAGCGCCGCTATTTTCGTCGTCAACGACGGCACATTTTGTATATATTGTTATAATTTTCCGCGCGAATCTTGTGTTAAAATTTTTCGCGCTCGCATAACAACGGAATATTTCGAGATGGCGCGTGTACGTGCGTATATAGGAGCAGCTATCGGGCGCGCGAGAGAGCTGTCAAAGTCGCGATCTCGCACCTTCGCGCACGGCTTTTTTTTGTGCACAGGTATTAAATGCCTCTCTCTCTCTCTCTCTCTCTCTGTACCTTGTGCCAAAATAAATATGTATCGTAAAAACAACGATTGCGCGCGCGCGAGCTGCAGTGTCGTTGAACTGTCATTATTATTACAAAAACGCAGTCGCAGCCGCCGACGGTTCCAGACTTTTGCCCCACGCGCAGAGACGTTTGCGCGCCTAATTTTCAGCGGAATAATCAAGTCAACTCGTTGTAAAGTCGTTGCGACGAAGAGAGAGAGAGAGAGAGAGAAAAAGAAAATTATATGTTTGTAGTTATGGACAGGTGCAGAGTCGAGGATACAGCGACCAAAGATCCTCGTTTACCTTTTCGTATGATAATTGTTAGAGAGATTTCTTGAAGGAAATCCTTGAACCGATCGAATCTTCGAATGATCCAATGGTTCGAATATAAGGAGGATCAAAAAATTTGAGCATACACTTTTACTTGAACGAAGATCAAAATATTTCTTTTAGTTAATACAATGTATATTGTGATGAAATGCTAAATTTCGATTTCATATTTTTCAAATAACTTGAGCTCATGAAAAAATGTTTATAAATACTCGATCCAATCCAACAACTTTTCATATTATGATGAAAAAAAAAAGAAGATGATCATGTTGTTCTCGTTGTTGTTCTTTATGCGTCGAGTTGAATTTCCGCGTATGCTTATTTAGAATTATACTTAGAGGTAAAGGAACAAATTCATTCTACACTACAAAAACATTTGCCAAAAACGAAAACTTGAATGAACTTAATTTTTGATAGGAGGATAAGTAAAATAATTTTGAATACCACAAATCCGTGTAATTAAATTATTCCGTTAGAGAAGTTTTTATCGCACGCGATTAAAATTTTAAAAAATATAGAAATGTTAGTTTAGCCATGTACGTACGTGTATATATTTTTATGAAAACAAGGATGTCAAAATGTTGAGCCGTCGCCGCCGCCGCGACGCTGTTGACATTAAAACGAGTTTCATAATGTTTGCTCGCGTTTCGCGCGCGCACGCCACAGCTCTAAATTCACCGCCGCGCGTAATTATAACTCGGTAATTCTAACAATGCGCGCGCCTGCACTTGGTTTTTTTACATTCATTATTTTTTCTTCCTCTTCTTTTTTTTTTTAAATCATCCCGAATCAACCTTACGATACGAGCACGCGCGCGATCGATCGCATCTCGCCTAAGCGCGACAAAAAAATGTTCTCTCTTTCTCTCTCTCGAGAAAAGTAAATAGTATACGAACGCGTAAAAATCTCGATCAAATAGACTCGCGACTATATCATCGGATTCCACAACGATGAGCGCAGAACGATAACGTAAAGTAAACGCGGGGTCCGAAGTGTGCTCTCGCACAAGCCAAAAGTATCCGCGCGCGGAATTTTCAACGAAAATTAGCCGCGATATCGATAATTGTACTCGATCGCGCGAGAGATAATAATAAGCTCGCGAGTTCGCTGCCACTTGCAGTTTTAGCTCCTATATAATGTATACCTCAATAATATTAATTCAGCGGCTCAATTGTCGTGTGCACTCGTTACGAATGATATAATTTCCAAGAGGTCTTGTAGTGTCAACACAGAGAGCCTCGTAATAATAAAAAAAAGACGAGAGCGAAAAATTCTTTACAGACGCGCGGCGTTGATCTTTTAATTTGCTGCACAAATACGCGCGCGGCTATTACATGTGCCATAACGTGTTTCTCTGTCGAGTCGATCGCATGGCGCTTCCGTGATGCACATTTTAATTAATTAATTAATTAATAATTACGATTGAATTTTTATTGCATATTATTATTTATACGCGTTTACACGATCGCCGATGCGGCACGAGGCAAATATTGACTCGATGCGCGCGCGCGAACGGCTACTGTCACTTTAATGACGTTTTTTTTTTCGTTGTTGATTTTCTGTTTACGTCGTTTTATTTTTTGTTGTCAACTTGTCGAATTGAATTTCTCAGAGCTGCGGTATGCGACTTCTGTGCGTACATACATGTATGATAGACGCGAATCGCAATGTCAGCTGCGATTTACACAAAGATATTTGTGCGCGGTATAAGCCGAGCCCTCGTACATATGCTACGACGAAAAAAAGTTCGAAGCGAAGCTTTTTGTTACAGTGGAACATTTACGATTCGACGCGATAATGTTTGCAGTTTCGAGCGCATCGTGAATATGCATAATCAATTTAATATCTTTATTCGAGGTGTATTATATACACGCGCGTGTACAGTGTAAAACGTGAGAGCAGGAAAATTCGGCCGTTGCTCGGTCTCTCTTTTTCCTGGCCAAGGTATGTATGTATGGAAACATTTATTGAGGAAAAAAAAGGATGTAAACAAACAAATCTTTTTTGGTAATGCGAAAATCTCGATGACGATTTTCCCCGATGCACGCAAGCGTTGCGAAAATTTCAAGCCGCAAACTGGAGCGTAATTTTTCAGTCACTGTATCGAGCAACGAGCAAAAAATTTGGCATCTAATAAGTTAAAAAGTCATTTTTGGGTAATTTTGATCGCGTAATGATATTCAGAGAATTCGACAAATGAGTTTAATTATACGAACGATTGTGTCAAAACTATGTCAAAGTTATCGGTGCTTTTTTTTACTTAATATCATGGATACAATGCGTAAGGTGATTTAAATACCATTGTATTATCTGTATAACAAGAAACTTTGCACGCCTAAACTAGTCAATCAACATTAAATTCGTTTGTACGTCATTTGAAGGATTAATAAAATGATGTATTTGAATCAAGTTATCAGTTAATCATTAATAAGTGATTAGTTGTTATTTCGCTACAACAGAAAAAAAAGAATTAAACTAGGTACGTCAAGGATCAATCTTGTAAAGGTCATTAATTTAATTTTAAATCGAACGCAGTCAACTGAGTATAAAAACTCATTTTACGAAAAAAAAAACGTATTCGACTCCGTTTTAACACTACGAACTTTAACAATAAAAATTCATTAAATAAAACCAATAAATAATATTGTTAGAAACTTTCACTCTCCGGTGACCCGAAGACACAGCTGTCGCCGCGGCCGCTAATTTTCCCCGCATTCTCGATCGCGTATCTTCGGTCGTTGCACTCGACGATTTTTCGTCGGGGAAATTTCTGTCGCGCTCGAAGGTCGCGTCGATCATCATCATCTTTCTGCTGCTGCTGCTGCTGCAATCCGTTGCAAAAGTCAACAAGGATCTCGCGCGAGTATACAATATAATTATCAATTCGAAAATCGTTTCTAATCTCGTTCAAAGAAAAGAGCGAGTTACACAATACTCGCGTCGATAAGTGCGCGCCTGCTTAAAAGTAAATCCCCCTTAATAAAAAATTTTCCTCCGCCGCCGAGTTTAGGTATAAAGAGCGAGCTCTCGCCCCGAACGAGCTGCATGATCGCGGCTTATCGTCGCCTCGCGCTATGTACAGAACAAGAAGAAAAAAAATACGAAATAATAAAGAGTAAGAGCAGCGGCGCTGGTTTATTTTTGCGCGCGCGACGTTTTACCCAAGCGCGCGTAACAATACGTAATTTCGCGAGCTCGGTTGGGTGCGATTCTCTAACGATATGTACGAGCGGCGGCAGTGACATCGAACGCCCGCGTGATAACAATTATTATACTTTGTATAGGTGCCTCGCACACGACACGGAGGCGTGTGCCAGCCAAGTGCAGATCGCGCTCTACACGTGCTTTCGGTTTTTTTTTCTTCTCTCGCGCGGCGCGATCGGAAGCACGAGACGCTCACGCTTTAACCGATATGTATATTGCGCGATTCATCATCATATACAGTCGTGTGTGCTGCGGAGAAGGCGGGGATCGCTCCCAAGCGCGTAATCTTAATACACAATGATATATCGAGGTATACGTGAGCAGAGGCTGCAATTGAGCATTAACGAGTACCGAGCGCCGCGAACGTGTATAAATAATAATGATACGAGCCTTTTTTTTTCTTTCTTTTCTTTTTATTGCTTCATTAACGTGCTCGACGCTTCTATACATATACTTTTTCTTTTCATATATATTATTTTTTATCGGCGCATTTGGTTCGCGATAAGCTGTACGAACGCAAAACGGTATTAATAAGCCGCTTTGAGTCGATATTCTTTCTCTCGATTGTATTATTATTAAAAGATGCGCGCGTCCTCGTCGATCGGGGTATGTGTGCAATGTCACTGACACCGCCCGGGTAATTTTACCGATTACAAGTTTTTCTTTCATTCCGCTTAGTTGGGTAATTTACCACGATGAATGGCATTCCATTTTTCCTCGACGAAATTGCTTCGATCGATTGGCCCGAAAGTATCCTATGAATCTTTTTCCGGTTGCCTATTAAGGCCAAAAGACTCGTCGAATTCACGAATGTCATTTTTCACAGCTCGCACGCTAACGACGATCGAAGGAATGTTACGCTATGCATCCGGGCACTCATCTTCGTGTAAAATAATATACCGATCTTCGTATTACACATGCATGCTATAGAACGATTCTCAATTATTTCGAGAATCAAGTACTGGCTGCGTCTGTTTCTCTATTGTTTTTATAGCCACGAAATTATGATCATCATTCGAGAAGACGAGCATACGTCCCATCTGTAAGTGTGAAGATTCGACACATGTTCTCTCGTACCGAGATCGGATGAAAAAGTGGATGGTATAGCGGAAGTAACTTCCCACATTCACACCTATTCGATTTGGTATCATAACTGAAAAATGACTACGAGTGGAAAAGTTGAACGCGCGTCGAGCGCATATTTTTCATGTGTGTAATGTGTATGTATAGGGATCGGGCGCGCGAATTGGCCAAACATTGAATTTTTTTCGCGCGCGATCGGATCGACGAGAGAGAGAGAGAATAAAATAAATAAGGATTATCACTTGCATGCGCTTACATTGCAATATTGACATTGAAGTATGTACGTGTGTACTTTTTTTTGGTAAACACGCTACTCATGGTTACTGAATACATTTTTCTTTTTGGGGAATTCATGCGTTTAGGTGTAACAAATCGCTCGTTTTAACGTCGCTTTCCGCACGACCCGCTCAAACTCGGACAATTAAAAATGTATTTATATAATAGGTTATCATTATATGTAAATTTAACGATGATCGAAATTCGCGGATATCATTAAAACAAAAATTCATCGAAATTCGACCGCGACACGCGTTAGAACGTGCGGATGTTCATCGTTGCGGAGCGACGAGGCACACCCCCGTACGCACTTTATAGACTCCACCCCTCGTCACGTACTACTTACCCCTCCACCCCTGTGCCGGGGGACCGCCATGCAGCGACCTTGACCATTGGTCGAAAAATTTCGCGTGTCGCGTTTCGTCAGCATCGTTAGGTACCTGTTTTTCCCTTCTCCTCTGCTGCTGCCTCAACACCCCACCATAGAAGATCGGTCGAGTTGTGGACCATAGTATATAACTAGGCAAGAGGCCGCTCGAGAGCCATTAGTTCAGTCATTGTTCCTCTCTGCCCGTAAGCTCCTCTACCGTACCGTACCTCGTGTATCTTTCTCTCCTCTCTCTCTCTAAATTCATACTCGTACACTTTTTTTTCCTGTTTCTTTCACTCTCTCTCGCGTTTGTTAATATCAGTTCTCTTCTTGTTTTGTTGTATAAATTTTTGTCGACGAGCCGCGCGACTAGCAGCGATTTTTCAGTGATTCTACCCAGCTAATACACGTATTTACAGTCAGTTCACGAAGCATCCCAGTGAAGCGCTATATAGTTTAAACAAAAAAAAAAACAGCTTCAAACGACGCCATCTCCTAGATCAAGTTGTTTATCGATATCGGATCAACGGAGCAAGGATCACACAGTGCATCCAACTCTTGTTTACTACAACTGCTACCACTTGCAACCGATACTTGCCGATCTTATACGCGCACCTCGGTCGACACCTCGTGTTCTCCCCGCAACGCACATACATCATCGCCGAGATCAAGTGTTAAAGTTTATTACAAATAATACATAAATCCAAGATCAGCATCAGTGTTTAGCAGCCAAGTTTGAGTTCGTCGAGTCGTCGAGACACACATCGACGTTACGATATACATACATCACATAATCTCTGGTAGTAGTGTGCGTCCGTCACTCAGCCTCTGTCCGTCTGTCTGTGTGTAATATAGTGCGTGCGCGACGACGCGAGTAACAGGTGGGGATCGCTACTACTACTACTGCTGCTGTGTTGACTGTCGTCGTCGTCGAGCAGCTCTCTCGGCTGCTCCTTCCTCGGTTCTCGCAGCGCCTCACACTACTCTCGTTGGCAGCACCACACGTACTTCCCCAATCCGTGTCCGTGTGTGTGTATATATCGATACATATAATGTATCAGCGGTGAGCCCCGACGTTTGTTGCTATATCGTCGCTGCTGCTGCACGCCGCTGCCGCCGCTGCTGTGCCTCGCAGCTACAACGACTCTCAGACTGTTTTTCGGTGTCGAGCGCGGAGCAATCGTGCGTAGGTGTTCGGAGATAGACTTGGAGAAAAGTGCGCGACAAGATCGGACTCTGACAGCAGACAATCGATCGAGCGACGAGAGGATCGTCGTCGCTTTGGATTATAGTTGAAAGCTCTTTTTCTCTGTGATTCGATCGGCTTAACGCGGCTCCGGACGCGAGCTTCTTCAACGCGGTACATCGTCGCATCGTCGAGAAGATCCTCGCGCACGTCCGCATAAAAGAAGGAGAAGATTATTTTATATATATTTATACACGCGTTTTTGTGACAACGACAACCACGGCAAAAACAGCGGTGTAAACAACCAAAACTCGTCGTGGCGATGAACGGAGAAAAGGACTTTGTGAAGATGGTGAAGGCGAAGATCAAGAAGCCCAACGTGACGCCCGCGCCGCCCAACTCCCTCAACAACTCCTTCAACGCGGAGGCCGCCGCCGCTGCCGCAGCCACCGCCCAAGAGGGCCCGGCGCCCAGGCCCAAAAGTAAGTCTCTCTTTTTTTGCTTTAGCTTTTAATCGAAATCAAACGATCGTCGCTCGCGTCGAATTTTTGTTTACTCTGGAGCGTCTGTCAAAGCCGCCCCACCGACACCGATCTCTATTTCTCTGTCTCGTATACGTACTAAACGAGTATGTTATTTCATATACAACATAAATTGGACGATACTTACGTATGTGTGTGTGTCGATGATCGCGTCGTAATTACACGCGCGAGATTCGTACGCACGGACCATTCATTAAATACATTGGGATGTACGTTTTGTCCGTGTATTTTCGGCATACCGATTTTTCGGAGCATCATACCGATCGTCGAGTGACGCCCCCGCGCGTACATCATATAATAAATAATATAAACTTAAATTTTTTCGTCACACTTCGAGGTCGTCAACACCTCTTGCTCGGAGACGCATTCGGTGGTATATCTTAATAAGTGTGTCATATCGTACGCGTATACAAAGATATAACGTCTGTGTGTGTATATGTAGCATAGACCGGAGCGCGTGGAGCAGCTATATGTGTCATTATTATTACTACTACTACTACTAGTGTATAGGCGCAACAATCGGAGCTGTTTTTCGTCTGCACGTTGATACGTACGTATCTCGGCTCCGGCTCTTGTAATACATAATTTGATTTCCTCGATATGTATGTGTATCGGTAATTCTCGTAATACGCGTAATACTCGCATATACATATAAGTCTGCGCGTAATGTATGCAAAAGCAAGCTTAATTGAAACTCTTACATATGTATATATCATGTGTACCGAGAAACAAGTGTACATTATCTATTGGCGTCGATTTGATTGATTCTCGTAATAGAAGCGAGGCATATAGATTTTTGGTTCGATTCCGAGTCACACGAGTACTTTCTCTGCGAACTAGGTGGCCAAGCTATAATTGCTTTGGTATGAGATAATCAATCATAATTTCCGAAATCGTTCGGATTCTACTTAAGTTCTAATGTACACACACGCGCGTGTTAATGAGGATTTTCGAGAGCTACTCCAACTCGTCGAGTTGTTGATCGAAGGGGGGAACCCAGAAGCTAATTAATCGTTCTCCCGAAAATCGAGCGATCCACTTAATGGTCGGCTTAGCAGTAGCAGGTGCTACTGTTGTATACATAAAAGAAACTCACACCTATAGAATCAAAGATTGACATGTATACATAAGCAAGCGCATCCGCTTTTACCAGTATTGAGTTCCGATAAGCTATAATCGCGATTGGAAATCGACGTATTTTCGACGATCGTGTACACACATGCCGTTGGAATCTTAGGATAGTAGTATATAGATACACGGGTGCAACGAGTGCCTTCAATTGCGTAATGAGCGCAGCGCACTGATCGTCGTCGTTGCGGCCGCTGATATATCTATATATCTGTATCGCGCACACGCACGTAGCACATGTACCACACACACACACACACAGACAGACAAGACCATTCGAGCGAATATTCGCAGTCTTGACTCGCGAGCATATATCGCGCAAGGTCGCCGCCGCGTGTGGACTCTATGCTGCACCGCACCGCAGTTTAAGGTGCAGGTGGCGCACTATAAGATACGCGCGTATCGATCGATCGATATTGTAAGTCCGTCGCGTGATACGAGCGCTTATGTTTCATTTATTTACTTTATTATTATTATTTATTATTTATTTTTTTATAACAATAACAGAAAAAAACGTAAACAATCGTGGATGAATAATACAGGAGATTCTCGCGATGCGGATGCGAATTTTCTCGCTTTTATACTCACACACACGTGTATAAAAGTTCCGGCTTGGCTGCGCGCGAAAATTAGGTGCGATCGTATAATGTAACGTACTCGCCTATATGCAGTATAATATCGTAAATGCAATTAGCTTATAAAGTACAAGGACTCGACATGTGTGTGTGTATGCGCCTGTGTTTTTGTGTTTATTCGTATACTTGACTAAATGGCCCCGCGCGCTGCAACGAATACGAAGCTGTGTGTTTCATTTTCGAAATACAATGGCTTGTTTATTGTCCAAAGCGCAACTCGCGCGATTGTTATATATATATTGTATCGCGCGTGTGGCACGTGTTGCAATTAACCGCGGCGACTCGAATCCGCATAACACGCGCGATTATTCGCGTTAACGTGAATAATCAAGAGAGAAAGAGAGAAAGAGAGTCACTTTCGATCGCTCGAAAAACTATCGATAATAATATCGACGATCGATGATCGGATACACGAGTGCATTATACACAATTGTGGCAGCAACGATCGGCGCACGAGGCTGTCGATCATCGTCACGCGGCGCACGTGTGCCGCCGCCGCCGAGACTTATATGTAGCGGCGCGAATATGATTGATGAAAAGTCGCGCGCGCGCGAGAGAGAAAAGCACATCCACGACGACGACGACGACGACGACGACGCACCTCCGCACTTACGAATCTCGTATCTCAACGATAATATTGAGCGCTACATTCTCGCGGTGCACTATCCGCTTGACATCTCGTTATTGCTTATTGCACAATGATGATTGCCTGCGCTCACTGCCGAGAGTTATGCATTTTACAGCTCTCCAGGTTTACGTGTGTTATAATTGCAGCTGGTATATATATTTTTTTACTTCTTCTTCTTCCTTTATTTTTATCAACGCGCCGCAAGTTGTCGAACTTGCGCAATAACCGGGCTGCCGCTCGCATAATATAATAATTGTCGCGCTCGTTGCTGTTACTTCGCAGATTCGCCGTAAGTGTACATCGTAATTTCGTCGTCTTGTCATTTTTTTTTGTTTTTTTCAAAAATTTGTATTAATTCGCGATCACCGCGCGGCACGTGTGTAAACGTACACACACAGCGCCGTGGATGGGCGCTGGCGTTATGCGTTCGACAAAATTATGACACATCGGGCTTTATAGCACTCGTGAATTATGTTCCAATCGTCGAGCCAAATATTTTCTAATATTATCGCGCCACGCCGCCGCTTTTCGCGGTGCACGTTTCGATTCGTCCGTTCGCGCGAGTGAATCATCCATACGCGCGCGTGTACAACTCTCAATATACGTATATAATCCAATCGTCTAGCCGATCGTCAATTCTTTTTTTTCTGCCTCGCGATGAATCGGATTAGACGATAAAAATAGTACACACAGTGTGCGTGTATGCTCGAGTAAAAACGACCAAGTAGCAGAGACGTTCACCTTTGTGTGCCGCCGCATCATCGTCGCAATGATTTCCTCGCTTTTCTATCCGTGATGCTTTTCCGCATCCGCACATGGAAAAGTGCCGATCGGTTATTGCATCGATCGCGCGAATCAATGCGCATTATAAAAACAATTATTACGATCGCGATCGATTACAGCACGTATGCAATAAACCGCGCGCATCGGAATTGTATAACTCACGAATTCGTAAAGAATATATATGGATGAATTTTTAGCGAAGAAGCAAGGAATTCCCCAGTAGGCGCGTGCGCCTATATATTTCACAATAACCGATCTCCTCGCCTTTTATCTTTATCTCTTTTTTTTTACTATAGCAAAACTTTAGATCCTTTTTTTACTCACATAAGTATTTTTTTATCGTGGCGATATAATCCTACGAATGCAAATGTCCGTGTGTTGTGCTGCTGCTGCTTGCCGATCTCGCGCGTCCTTGCTCGGCTGGTGCGTGCGCGAAATCAGACAGCCGCACCGGCTGCGAGCGAGAGATTCCACGCATTCTTTTTTTTATATCACTCGTATTATTATTTACACGTCGGAGAATCGATAGCAGCAAAATACCCGCAGCAAATATGTATTATAAACAACAAATATGTATTATATTATATATAAAAAAATAAAGCTGCAGCGACGAACGATCGTATCGATTTTGCTCGTGTTGCATGTGTTAAGGTACACGTAGCCCCGCACGCGGGTGCAACGTGTGCGTATTAACCCTGATTTTTATAGTTCGCGTATGCGACTGTGCGTGTACACTTGCCTATAAGGAAGTGTATCCATATAGTCCGCTGCTGCTGCTGCTGCTCGACGATCGTGAAATCGGCGCTACTCGTGATTTTTATATATACAAACACACGACTCGAGAGAGAGAAGCGGAGAATTCCTTGACACGGTTCGTTTACCCTCGCGGCTGTACATATATACGATGATTGGCATCGGCGGTGATACATATATATACTATGTATACGAACTCTCCTCCGAGCTGTTGCTGCTGCGCAAGTGGTCGTATAATGGCGCACTTGATGCATACACACAATAGCCACTAGCATATATATACTCTGAACATTATAAGTAGTGTATATGACAGATGCTTGTGTAAAGTGCGCGGATTTAAAAATCCACAGGTGTCTCGGTGTGTTTACGGCTTTATGTAGCACGTGCGTCGCACGAGATAACATATGAGCGGAAGTAGGTAGTGCTCGGGACAATTATATCATTTAATATAGCGTATACGAATCGTGTATATCGCTTATGAAAGTCGCCGCCTCGCTAAACAATTATATGTATATGGGGGCCGATCGCATAGTCGTTCGCTGTATAACCCAATTAATGGTCGATTAATCCGGGGGAGCCCCCGACCGAGTATATACGCGCAGTGTGCACACGACGATTCACGGTCAATGACGAATTATATTAAATCGCATGTGTGTGCAATAAAGCTCGGTATAATGTGGTACGTACACGAGTTCATTCGTTTGAACTTGAATGTTATTGTTATTTTCTTTTTTAAATTTATTACAACGCATTTGTTTTCGCGCTGCGTCGTACACTATGTAATTCTTCGATTTATAGTACACACATAGATGCTCAAAGTTAGATCGTGTATGTCGCATTCATGCGCACTCAAATGATCAATCAACGAAAATCGGCTACATCCTACTTTCGTAAATACACACGCGCGCACACACACACACACACACACACACACACACACACACACACACACACACGACCATTCACGCTATCTATATCTTTGTGCGTAACGCGCGAGTCGAATTCAACCGACGTTTTCATCGTACGTACACGAGAGCTTGCGCGCGATTTCTGCGCGAAGCTTCGGCAACAAAAAAAAAGAACAGGAGAGAAAGAGGCTCTCGCTGTCGAGCTTTGCACTGCTCAGCTCGAGCTTTAAAAGCTCGGCTCTTTTTTTCTATATACGTCTCCGAAGCTTCTTCTTCTTCTTTGTATTATTAGAACGTGTATATGCGCGAGCATCTCTCTCTCTCTCTCTCTCTCTCTCGTCGGGTGTCTATCTCCGAAGCAGCAGCAGCAGCAGCAGCAGCCGGAAAAGCAACTCGCTGGCTGCCAGGAAGAGAGACGACTGCAGCTCAATGTCGAGCTTGCGCGCACCTATATATAATACACTACCGATCGGACACACACAGTTGCAGCGTATACAACAGCCGAGATGGCAGCTCTCGAGTGGAATGAATGCGACGAGCGCGCGCCTAGACGCGGATGCCGATTTTCCGAACAAACGAATCGTATTGTATATATAGTTAAAGTACGTCAGAGCAAGCTCTACACACATAATGCTATGACATTATAGAAGTTATTATCCGCGGCTGCTGCTGCTGCGCGTAGCAAAAATTGCCTCATCGGATTGCGCAACTGCGCGATGTGGTCTACTACTCTGGTCTCGCATGCGATTAACGTTATGTAGCGCCATTATATACACATTAAACGCGTCTTTTTTGACATACGGTTAAAGAGCTCGTATACAGGCAGGCACTTTAATTGTCTCGTGTCTGCCGTTGTCGGCTTATCGAAATATTGTAGTATACACAATCGACGGAGTGTAGAGCGAGAGGCTCGTCGCGTATAAATACATCATACACGAATTAAATGCCATGACGCGCATTCCGCGCACGAAAACTGCCTATTTCGCTCGATCCGTCCGAGTATACGTGTATTTTAATTCTTATCGTCCACATAATTGCGTTTAAAAGTCGAGAGCAGCAGCGCGTTATTGCCGCAACGAGGTACGGTGTGCATAGCTCATTTTTTTTTTTTCGTTTCCTCGAGTCAGCAGCTTTATAGATAATGTATGTAGTTTAAAGCACGAGACGCGCGCGAGACGACGACGACGACGAGACCCCTTCCAGCTCGGTGATCCGTCGGAGTGCGCACGAGTGCAGCGATTATCAGCGCGTGAAACTTGACTATGAACCAGTATAGATGCATTGTTTCGAATTTATCTCTCGTAATCTGGTTTTTTTTGCTTCTTAACCATATATTGATCGTCCGAAAATTGCAACGTCACGAGAGGTAGAGCATCGAGGTGGCGATCGAGATCACACACGCACGTATATACGTGTATTTATAAAAAAGAATTACACAGACATTAAATGCGCTGCGTTGCGTATACTATATAAGAGAGATTATTGCGCGACGCGGCCCGACCGCACGACTAAAGCTTATCGTTTAGCCGCGCGACTACTACTACCAACTACTACACTATGTAATTCCGATCTGCTTCTATCCGGCTCGCGACCCATTAAACTCGTAATATACGCAAAAAAAAAATAAAAAATCTCAGCTTACAACGCGTTAATGAAAGCAGTGTAGCAGTTCTTCGTGTGTGTGTGTGTGTCGCAAACTTCTCAAAAAGAGCATCGAGGGGATCTCTCTCGGTAAATCGTATGGCTATGCTTTGCTGTGCCGAGACTAAAAATACGCGAGAGAAAGAGAAAGAGAGAAAGAGAGGAGACAGTTCACCGCCTCACTCTCTGAAAGTTCTTTTACGAGAAAAGAACTTTGCAAGTTGATACTACTTTTTTTAATTACTGCCATGACGGAAAAACCGCGACGAATAATCGCGCGATTCGAAGCGCAGGTCGACGCTCTCTGCATAATGATATGTATACCGATCGCGACCTCGACACACACACTGGAGAAGGACGAATAATAAGTAGTTTACACGCCGATCCCGCCAATGTGTTAACGAAAAAAAGCTCGGTAATTCGCGAGCTTTCATTCAAGTTCCGAACAAAATTACTCCGGTATTCGCCCCCACGATGAAGTTGCATAAAAGCAACGGAAAAAAAAAAAAAAGAAAAGAAGTCGGAGTTGATTCTTAGTGCGCAATGTCCAAGAGAGACGGCGCCAGTGATCTCGCTTGAACGCGCCGGCAGTGCAGCAGCACACAGTCGTGTCGCAGACTACTATGCAAAAACGCACGTGCTCCGTTCTTCCTCTCTCTCGTTTCGTGCTCTGCTACTAAAAGCTGATCTTAGACCTATATAGCTACACGCGTACGGCGAGAGAGAGAGAGAGACCGATTCACGCTGCTGCTAGTCTGCCCCACACACGCAAATAATACGTGTGTGCGACTCTACCAACACACTAGCTCGCATTCAACGCATATACACAGACACATCGAGAGAGTCTCGGACGACTCGCAGCGAAGTCGAGATTGCGCGACGTTTTTGCGCGTGTGTCGGGGGCGACGGTCGCACTTTTACGATTATACATACAGAGGCACATAACTGATAGAGCGCACATTATGTATATACATGCTAAACGTTCTATATATTATGCGTGTATATTGAACGCGGACGTGTATAACGTATATTAAAGTTGGCTCGTTTTGTGCGAACACGACCGACCGACCGACCGTCTGCCGTTTCGCACATATAACATACACGCGCGCGCGACTATACACAGACACACACATCGATTGACCTTTATGTATACGTACACACACGTATATGCGGCTCTCGCACACACATCGAAAGGTTCGCGCGCTGCTGCTGCTGCTGCTGCTGGTATTCGCGCGTGTATATATAGCACGGCGTGCACACACACACACTCGCTTGCATATACATACACATTTACACAGAGGCAGCGAAGAAGCCGAGCACGAGACTACTATATACCGCACTCGGCAGCTCGGACCATCGAGTACGTTTCGCGCTGTGCGGCGCGTGTTGATGTGATCAGCAGTAGTCGTGCCGTAGCAGCCGCGGCTCTCGCAGTGTGTGCGTGTGATTGCCCATCACCGCCAGTCACCACCACCACCACCATCGTCGTCATCGGCATCGTCATCGCCGTCGCGATCGCCCTCTGCTCCGAAGCTGCTCCGAAGCTGCACAGTAGTCTGCGGTGCAGTGCAGCGGCAGCAAAGTGCAAAAAAAGCCGAAAAAGCGCGCGACATATTACGTAGACTACGCTACACTGTGTGCACCGAGCGCATCGCACGCGCGCGCCCGCGTGTTATACCTATATTATCGTACCTACCTTTAGACCGTTGTGTGATCAGTTTATATAGTTGAGTTGCAGTTCGACGACGACGACGACGACGACACACGACTGCAGCCGAATTATATACCTACACATCGCGCAATTTATTTCGTCGTCGTCTTCGCTCGCTCGTTCTCTTCCTGAATACATAGTCTCTCTCTCTCGGAGAGTCGTCGTCGTCGCGCGCGTGTGTATCCGTACTCATCCCCCGCAGCAGCAGCAGTTCGAGTAGTAGTTGGTCGGTGCGGCTCGACGGTGCTACTACACAAACTTAACTCCTCTCCTATTATTTATCGTCGCGCGTGCCTGATCGTCGTCGTCGTCGTCGTCGTCGTCGTCGCGGCAGACAGTGCGTGCGTGCGTCCGTCCGACCCGTCTATATATATATATACAACACACAGTGACCGCGACTACGCGCGTTAAAAGCTTATACACATATTTAATAAAACGGGCTTTCGACCATTGAGTTCGTTCGATCGAGTGCGCGAAAAAAAAAGAAACAAAAGAACCGAGAAAAGATGAGCCGCGACAAAAATGGCCACGTGCTCGTTTGGGAGCAGAGCGACTTGGACGACGCCGCCGCGGCCGAGCAACAAGTTAACAATCATAAAAATACTGCCGATCGCAGCAGAGGTATGCCGCATACACATATGCAAGTAGTTGTAGTAGTAGCATCATAAGTTTATAAACCGTATAGAGGAACGGGTCGAGCAAAAAAATTGTTGCTCCGAACTATATACACCACCGCTGCTTATATCTTTGCCATATAGACGTTGTAGCGTGTGTGTATATCTATGTAGAGCGATATGCGTGCGTGCCCCTCGGTATCAGTATCGAGAGAGAGAATATCATCCGCGGGACTCCTTTCTTTTCATTCTCTTCTGCTGCTTTTTCTTTTTTTTTGCGCTGATTTTTTTTTTTTTTTTTTTTTTTTTTTTTTTTTTTTTTTTTTTTTTTTTTTTNTTTTTTTGCTTTTTTTTTACGTAATCGTCGGTCGGTCGTGTGTGTGTGTGTGTGTCGAGAGCAGCTCTACTGCTATACACCACTCTCGCTATATACTGATTGCGTCGCGCACTGGCCGCCGCCGCGCGCTTAATACTCGTGATGTATTCGTGTATATGTGTAATATATATACTCGACTTTTCTTTAATACGATGCTGAAATGTGTCGTCGTCGTCGTTGTGTATCATCATAAGTTCAAGTACGAGGCTCTTTCGTTGTGATTTTATTATACCTTATAATACCTGTGTGCCGGATGACGATGAGATAATAATCATGCATAATCAGAGAGAGAGAGAGAGGAGAGAGAGACGGAGAACGAGAAGAGAGAGAGAGAGAGAAGGCGCGCAGGGGGGTGCAATTTTGTCTCCTCCTCATCAGTAGTTGGCCACGTGCTCGCCGGCTGGTGCCGCTCTCTCTCTCTCCTCTCTCTTTCCTCTTTCTCCTATCCTTTCTTATGTGACTCGGCTGCGCTATGCTCTGCGGCGCGATCGCCTCTCTGTACAGCTTGTTGCATTCGCTACCGCTGCTTTTATATATAGGCACGCGGCAGAGCACGTATGCACGTCGCGCGACTCGTATTTCGTTTATATATATTCCGCGCGTTTATTTACTCGCGCGCGCGAAAAAAAAAATGCCTCGAGGCGAGAATTACGATACGCGAAAATATTTCCGCGCGATCGCAACGATAATGATGATTGTTTCAAAGCTTGTATACGATCTTCGGATATATGTAACGAGTATGCATGTATACGCGAGAGTCTGGACCCTAGCCAGTATTTCAGAATAAAATATAATGCGCCAACCTTGGCACTTTCTTACGCGAGCTTTATAGAGAGCTTTCGTACGCGTACAGCGCGCTTATACACACGCTTATATTATTTTTTCTAAAACGATTCTATTTTTCTTCGTGTTTTTTTCTCCTACAGGATGGTTCGGTATACGCCACCTGATCTGCATCATGCTGTTCTCGGGCATGGCCAACGCCTACATCATGCGCACGAACATGTCCGTGGCCATAGTCGCCATGGTCAATCACACGGCCATCGAGCTGATGGACCAGGAGTCGAGCCACGAGGAGCCGATCAACGAGTGCCCCTACAACGAGCCCGACAACGTCACCCAGGTGGCGCGCGACGGCCCATACGAGTGGAGCTTCACCTATCAGGGCTACCTGCTCTCAGCCTTCTTCTACGGCTACGTGCTCACCCAGATACCGTTCGGCATACTGGCCAAGCGGTACGGCGCCAAGACCTATCTGGCCTACGGCATGCTCATCAATTCGGTCTTCGGACTGCTGGTGCCGGTCTCAGCCGACGTCGGCTACTGGGCCCTCATCGTCGTGCGCTTCATTCAAGGTTTAGGAGAGGTATAAACGAGACATTACGACGCGATCGACAATTGCGTTGGACGATTAGGTACGACGTATTTTCTTTACCCTATTTGCAGGGACCGATCGTTCCTTGTACGCATGCCATGTTAGCCAAATGGGCTCCCCCGGACGAGAGAAGCGTTCTGGGCGCTATCGTTTACGCCGGAGCTCAGTTCGGTACGGTCATATCGATGCCGCTAAGCGGCCTCCTGTCCGAGCATGGCTTTGCTGGTGGCTGGCCATCAATCTTCTATGTTTTTGGTACAATCGGAACAATATGGTGTTTTGCTTTTCTACTCCTTGTCCACGAAGATCCAGAAGTTCATCCTACCATTCCCGAGGAGGAAAAGAAATATATCATGAGTTCGCTTTACGGAACACATGGCACCCAGGTGAGAATCGATATAAATCTAATCGTTTAATTATTTCACGTTATTAATCGAAACAATGTTTTTTAGTCTCCACCAGTACCATGGAGAGAAATCTTTACGTCGATGCCATTCTGGTCTATCATGGTGGCTCACATGGGCCACAATTACGGTTACGAAACGCTCATGACAGAATTGCCTACGTACATGAAGCAGGTTTTGAAATTTGACATCAAACACGTAAGTATATCATCCCGTGTAACTTCATCGCATTTTTCAATTACCCCATTTCGCGTTAAAAACAGTTACACCTGAGTCATGAAAATATCGGTGCACGCTGTAGTTTGTGATCCTCGCTGTTGACACGCGCACGCGAGCATCAACAAGTGCTCATTTGATCAATGTTGAGAATCATTCTTGTGCCTTGCGGCTCGGCACAAAAATAATCCGCGGATTAATGTTTTTATATACCTCGAAGCAATAGCAGATGCGAGTCGTCGTCGACGCTAAGTGCTCATTACAGCACGATTGCGCAATTCGCTGTCGCAAATATACGTATCGCGATGACATGTCCGGTCGGAAATAAATCGTTTCTCTCGTGTACCCAGAGCGAGGTTCTCTATCGAAAAATAAATTGTTAATCTCAATTTTCTTTGTATTACCCGACAATTAACGACATCGATGACGGACGATGAAGTACCAAAATTAACGAGCAAATACCATAATTAAAGAATACGCAATGATTTATAGCATTATAATTGTTGTCAAAACTTTTATCGCGATTATTGTACTCT
The DNA here is from genome assembly GCF_000599845.2 of Trichogramma pretiosum. Lineage (NCBI taxonomy): Eukaryota > Metazoa > Arthropoda > Insecta > Hymenoptera > Trichogrammatidae > Trichogramma > Trichogramma pretiosum. The sequence goes on along the minus strand of NW_019641621.1, from coordinate 753,941 downwards.
CAATTAGACAACAAGCAGAGATTAAAATATTTGCTTTCACTGACGATTTGTAAATACTCGAAATGAAAAAATCGTAGATTAAACCGATAAAGCCAAATTTCGACGCTTCGATCTCGCCGAACTTCAAAAAAAAAGAAACTAAAACGAACTAATTCCCTATATGCTTTCAGAACGGCGCCATATCGGCCTTGCCCTATCTGGCCATGTGGATCTTCTCCGTACTGATAGCCTACGTCGCCGACTGGATGATCCAGCGGAAGATCTTCGGCATCACGGCCACCCGCAAAATCGTCAACAGCATCGGCCAGTTCGGGCCGGCGGTCTGTCTCACGGCGGCCTCCTACACCGGCTGCAATCCCACCCTGACCATCGTGCTGCTGACCCTCGGGGTGGGCCTGAACGGCGGCATCTACTCCGGCTTCAAGGTCAATCACCTGGACATCTCGCCGCGCTACGCCGGCGTACTCATGTCCTTCACCAATTGCACGGCCAACATGGCCGGTCTGCTGGCCCCGATCACCGCCGGCTACCTCATCTCCGGAACTGTGAGTCGATATTGTTATTGATCGCGGAAGTGTCGCGCGATACGAATCGCGTTACGATAATTAAATGCCCCTCGCATCTCTCTCTCTCTCTCTCTCTCTGCGTTGGATTTGCCGAAAGATAAATATTTTCATAATTGCCTTTCGAGTAGGCGCGCAAACAAAATACATACGCAGTCGTGTCGGTACTTGTGGGTTCTTTCGCGAGATATATACTTACCACCGGACACGACTCGGCAGAGAGAAAGAGCCGACCGTACTTAAGATAAGATAGGCGAAGAAACGGAGCAATCGTGTCATTCCTATACTCTGTTTACACAATTTAGATTTATGTACAAATAATTCATGTATCGGTTTCGCGTACACATTGCTCAATTGCAGAAAATTAAAAATGAGAATATATAACGCGAGAACGGGAGGAATTAAAAATTATTACGCGTTTTTGTTTGTGTGTGTATATTAAAATTATGCAACTGCCCGAGAGAGGAGGTCGTATCGAAGACGGTTTTCAAAAATACACCAATGCGCTATTATGCGCTCTTATTTTGTCAATGTTTCAAGAAAAGCTCATTTTTTGAGAGGTGCCACTTTCAACGCGCTCACAATTGGCTCGCGCAAATGTCGCCGATGTACCGATGATGATCGTTTAAAATAGCCACGCGCGAGAAAGTAACGACGGGCATTTCGATGAAAATAACAATTTTTTTTTTGCGTTGATAATTTCTTGAATAACGCCGAAGCTTTTTTGGAGTAACTCCAAGCGCGATGTTGTCACCCGTATAGAAGCGGCCGTTCAAAGAAAAGCGACTTGCGTCACGTATCAAAATCTAAGAATCTATAGGTATACCAGTGAGAAAGATAAAGATCATAGATGAGCTCAGAACTGAATTGCGCGCGAATAATATCGTTTCAATGAAATTTTCCAACTAATCCTTTTCTTTTCTTTTTTTTAAAGCCTTCTCAAGCCAAGTGGAGATCGGTGTTCCTGGTCTCGGCGTGCATTTACGTTATATGCGGAACGTTCTACATCTGCTTCGGCTCGGGTGTCCGCCAGCCCTGGGACGATCCGGAGAACGACGCCAACGTCATGGACAGAATCAAGAAGCAAGAGGAGCAACAGGAGCGCGAGGATCTGGCCAAAAAGGTCCAGAAAACGGAGAAGAAGAGGATTCGCCAAGAGGCGAAGGAGGCCAAGATCGCTCGCAACGAGGCGAGGAAAGAGAGGAGGCAGTCGGCGTCGAAGGTCATCCCGGTAACAATAGAATCGCTGGAGATATCGGACACGTCGCCCAAAATGATGACCACATCTTTCCATGTGATCGACGAGACTCGACCATCGTCATGAAAGGAGACACGACGTCAAGGGCCCCGGCAACGCCCTTGAACGCCCGTGTCTCCTTTTAATTGTAAAAAATATATATATATAATATACATTATATATTGATATCATTATCATCATTATAATTTTAAGTAAAAAAAAAGAAGTTATTGCGTTTTTGCATGCAAAAAACCGTTTGTATATAAATTGTATATATATTTTTAAAATGACAATCATCGAGATCGTCTCATATGGATAGTGAGTGAGTGAATGATGTGAATGTTATAGTGAGTTATTATCGTGCTGCTACAGCTTGAATTGTAAGAGAAGAGTGTGAAAGAGGAAAAAAAATGTGCGAGTTGAGCGGTAATATCGGCGAAGTTTGAATCTAATTTTTTTTAGTTTTCTACTTGTACTGATGCATACTCTGCATTGCGCCCGAGTACCAAGTGTGTGTATGTATACATGGAAAAAAAGTCATTTATGTCTTTTGCCTCCACGTTTTTTCTTCTTGAAAAAAAAATTAAAATAAATGAATAAAAAAAATTGACGAGGATATTTAGCTCGAGATATTATTACAAACGCAACATTAAGAATAACTACAGATTATGCCATATAACAATAGTAATGTGCTCTCGTACTTTATATACGTGGATATTCTTTTCTGATAAAAGCTATTGACGTTACACTTTGTTTAATTGAAATTTGTTTATCTGTCTCAATAGAAAAGATGAGTGAAAGATTCTCAAAATTTTGCACAGTAATTTTTTACAATACTTTTTCAAAATAATAAGGGAAATTTTTTACACGAAAGGCCTATCTACTTTTAAACTTGAAACACTTGAAATAGTCGATTTGAAAAGTTATACTTTATGTGCGTTGCCGAACAAAGAGAACAATGATTTGATAAAAAATATTTTTCTGATTGTATTGAATGATCGATCGCTTAAAATCGCGCAATCGCACACCTATTATATGCATGTGAGGAAAAAGGAAGGTGAATGCAACGAAGAAACTAGTGCTTGCTGTGAGAATGTTACAAAGTGGTATATATACATATATACGGAATCATTGAAAGTGCATATTAATATCAACTTTATTTTATGCTTGTAAAACGAACGTTGATTATTATGAGCAACAGTATTAGGTAGAGCGCGCCTCACGTTCGCCATCCGTATCGATGTTATATACAGGTATATATAGAAGTTTTTTGAGAGAGAGAAAAAACAGGAGGAAGTGTCATCTTTATCTGAAACTGTCAGTACTCCGCTTAACAATCGACATTTAAGCTCCAAGAAAAATGCCGCGAACGAGCGTTCATATGACGTTGATAATTTTGTATACGTTTTGTTATTTTATATATTTTACCTTATAAGATTTACATGTTATACGTACATATCTATATATCAACTTCCTATTTAGCATATAAATAGTTCGTAAGTTCATTTTTTTTTCAATTATAAATATAAATAATTCAAAATAAGTTGTCATCCTATCATGATTTATTTTATTCGTACGAGTTGAATTCGTTATTTACAAAGTTCTGAAACACGTTGTTCTGTTTCGACGTTAACATAAGTGTACTTTACACTTATTTCCTCATTTTTTTAGAGCAGAAAATGCATTTTTAATTTTGAACTCGCTAAATCAGCACAAATCGATTTTTTAAACCGAAAAAGTCTTCAAAATAATTTTACAGTCTTCCAAAGTGTGACATTACACTCTTGTATCAGAAATGATAATTTTTATAAAACGAAAAAATTGTCGCATTGTATATTGAAATGCGGTTTTACATTAAAATTTGTCTTCGCTTTTGAAGACTCGTAAGATTTCTCAACAGTTGTACTTCATAGTTTGTTAATCTTGCCCAATGATGAGATCAATACTTAAATTTTAAATTATTTATAAAAATATATGTGCTTATTCCAAATGTTTTCAACAGGCAAGATGAGCCAGAGCACTTTTCAAGTTTATACGGAAACTAACTTCTCATCAAAGAATCGGATGATTTTATTGAAGGCTCATAAAAGTAGAACGTATTTCAACGAAAAGAGATGAAAAAAAGTGAATACTGTTGTGGAGACGATTTAATTTATTATAAAGTTTTGTCGTGCATCGCTGTAGCGTAGACGTAAGAAATTTTTCTTCGCTATTCGACAATGTTGTTCCTTGTGCCTTAACAGAGCGGTCGATTCTTTTTGCTAAGTTTTTGTAGAAGTACTATTTTTTGAAAAAAAAGATGCTTGTATAAATTTTTTTTACAAAAGATTATTATAATTGTTCAGTCATGTCGAGGTCTGTGATTTATTGATTGCTTAAATAAAATGAAAGCAACTCATGCGTACGTATATTTGTTATTTAATAGAGAATGCGTTTCAATATTCGTAAAATTTTCGTAATTATAAACTGCTCAAACTGTAACTACTTCAAAGGAAAATTATAAATACAATGTATGTGAAACTTCATTCAAAAAGATACTGCTCATGTGCTGCTTTGAAAATAGAATTGACAATACCGATGACTGTGAAATCGCTAGATTTAAACACTAGTCGACAATCTTGAGAATAGTAGTGATTGAAATTGAAATTCAATCAATAATATGAAAATTCTTTATTTAAATTATTCTATTAGTTACATCCTATTTTCATATCGCGATCATATCAGTTACAATAGTGAAATAAGCAGTTTTAAAAAGAAATAGATTATTGTTCGTAACAAACTGTTGACAAAATGTACTATATTTATTGTTAAAATTGCATCTTGTGATATAAATAATTTAATAGAGCGGTTGAATAAAAACATTCTCTACCTCGAATCACGTTTGATTTTTACTTGAGCAAGATTCATTTTACCAACTATCATGTAGAAATTGAAAGTGCTTTAATTCGTAATTTGATAAACCATCAAGGGGAAAGGAATAACTCAAATATTTTTTTTTTAAAAAGTCGTTTTTATTTATTGTATTTATTTTTTTTTTTCTGCAGTCAATTTAAATTATTGAAGTAGCCAAGATGTTTACCTGTAACACAAAAGAAAAATATGAAATTTTGGTTCAAAATAAAAATTGACTAATTTTTAATTTTTTTCAAATGCTACTTCAGATAGAGCTAATAGTGTCATTCACAAAAGATGATATGATATTATAAATTAAATCATCATTAGTAGAATGTCTTTTTTTACAAAGTTATGAAAGGATTTATATTTACCTTTTTAAAAGTGATTTCTCTTTTTCATCAGGATTTTTTTTTGGATACTTCAAACCAGGATTCTGTAAAAATAAATGATATTATTTCTGATGCTAGATTTTTTAGTTAAAAAAAAAATTTCTTTAATTATTTTTTCTCAGTGGTAGTGACGAATAGAATGTATGTATATCATTAACGTATTTCAAACCAAAGTCTCGTCATTGAAAAAATATAACTAATTCATAAGCAAATTTTTAAAAAAATGGTAACTTACAATAATATGCATTAGGTTGACCCGCAGTAATAAATTGGAAGAAGCAATTCGTAGATGTTTGGTTATTTAATCTGAAAATAAGAATATTAAATTAGTTCAAAGTTAAGATTATCTAAGAATGATTTAGTTAAAACTTTGAATATGATTCAGATAGGAGCGAAAGACATATGCTAGTTATACATCAAAGTGTTCAGTTGAACTATGAAATCATCATAAAAATTCAATTTAAAATATTTAGAATTAAAATATCTTGGATCATCATACTCACTTTTTATTTTTTTTCCTTCATCTTGTTAGTGACAATAGTGTGATAGCACATCCTCACTGCTCTGCAGAGTCCTTTGTTTGACTTGGTGCACTAGAATAAAATTTGGATGTTTAGTTGTTGTTTCAATTGAAAAGATTAATTTTTGTTGATTTTAATCATGATCAGATAGGAGCGAAAGACATATGCTAGTTATACATCAAAGTGTTCAGTTGAACTATGAAATCATCATTTTGAATAAAAAATGTATTAATAAAAGTAATGGTAATTTTTAGTGTTTTTACCTAGACTTTTCAGGCTTGACAAATTTAGCTTGGACAAAAATCCTAGGAACATCAATCTTTTCTTTCAAGTTGACTGTTCTTCTTTGGACGTAAGAACAACTCTTTGTTTTAAATCCAACAGATTCAAACAGCTCTTGCACTTCTTCAGTGGTGAAGTAGTAGCTTCTGTAAAATTAATGTTTTCATTAGTATATTTGATAAACATATTACAATCATAGAATTAATTATAAAAAATTGTCAGATAGGAGCGAAAGACATATGCTAGTTATACATCAAAGTGTTCAGTTGAACTATGAAATCATCATTACAAATAAACTATTTTGATAATAAGATATAATTTTATTGATCATTCAACTTGCCTTGTGCCATCCTGACGGACATATAAATTATCTGCAATTTTGCATCCAGGTTTGAATCTCATTTGAGCCATGTCGTAGCGCCCATAGTCGCGGAACAAAAGAACTCCCTCCTCATTCATTACATCAAATATGTTTTGAATGACTTGTTTAAATTTCAAAGGATGAATCGCAGATAGTACAAAGACCAAAGTAGCAATATCCACTGGATGAAATACTTTGTCAGAAATGGACTCTGTGACATCAGCTTGAAAAGCTTCTATGTATTCGGAATTGTACAGTGCATGACCCTTGACGAACTCAATCGCTCTTGGAGAGAGATCGCATGCAAACATTTTTTTAAACGGTACATTCTCCTCTATCAATGGATAGATCAAATTACCGACTCCGCAGCCAATCTCGAAGAAAACTCTTGGGCTCCTCTGTTCCTCTTTGGTGGTATCGTCACCGAGAAGCTCCGCGAATTCGCGGGTCGTCCAGTGTCGATCCTTGAAGAAGCGGGTGTCGTTTCGCTTGTAAAACAGATCCCAATTCTTTTTGGCGTTCTTTTCGATTTGCATGGCTTGGAAGTCGGATACCAAGCGCATATCTTGGGCCTTCATGCGATCAATCTCTTCCTGGGTCAACGTGGGCTTTGCCGCGTGGCCGGCGTAGGAAGCCGTCGTCGTGGCGTTCGCCGTATCTTTTTCATCGGCCATGTCTCTCGATCGAGAAATTTGTGCAGGTAACCTTAAAAATTCAACACGTGGCTGGTGCCAATTTCATCGAATCAAGACACCGGTCTCTCGCTCAAGACAATTTTTGCATCCTCCGTGCAAAATCTGTAATAAAAATCATTCTTATTTAATAATCGATCGATTAAACATAATAATAATTGATATGTTTTATGAGTGCGCTCAGAATAAGAGGTTGGCATCAATACGGACTCAGCCGGCAATTCCTATCAAGAACAAAGGTTCATCATTTAATGCGCTTAATTTTCTTTTTTCATTTTCAATAGTTTAAACGCTACAGAGAGCGTAAAAACTGAATTGAACTTTACAGTAGACTTACATTGATACTCGATTCGAATCAACGAACAGTTCAACGATTTCAAATAAATACGAATGAAACAATTCATTCGTTATTTATTACTCTATGCAACAAAGTTATTTTTCATAAAAATGATAGTAGAATTAAGTGTTAATACCTTTTACTTGTTGGGAAGCAGCGGATTCTCATCGCAGACACGTGTGACCAACCAACCTGTGTCGTGGTGGAGAGAGAAATGATCCAGTTGCTTCGCGCCTCGTGCAGGCAGCACACCAAAAATGATGATTCAGTCGCCACTGCTGCGCCGGAAAAGACGCCGACGAACAAGTGGCGGCACAGCGAACTTGGCGGCGTTGCGGAGTTTCCGTGGCGGGCGTCTTGAAATTTTATTCATTCGGTTGATCGATATGTAAAGTTTTAATTCTTTTATAGATACTTCCATTTTTTTACATTTTCTCGACTTTCAAAAATTTGAAAGAAATAATTCATTTATACAATCTAATGAAGCTGAGCGAAAATACCGCATTAACTCGAGCATAACGTTGTATTGACAAATTTTCAAGGATAATTGTAAATTACAAAAATATTGCACAAAGGATTTCAAATGTTGACAATTTTCTCACTAATTGATTTAACAACAAAAAAAAACCAAAAAAAGTAATTTCCAAAATAGCTCCGGTGTCCATTCGTTGCGCCCGCAAGTAGCAACTTTTTGAAACGAACAAGCTTTCGCTGAGGAAAAAATGTTTACGCTTCGCAAGCGCGCGACACGAGACGAAGAAAAAAAGGCAAGAAAGCTTCGTGAAAAGAGCTTTGGAAAACCAGGCTAACATGCCCGAGAAAAAAGAGATCCAAAGAGTCTCTAATTTTTGCGGGAGAGATATTTATAAATCGATCGACACCCCGGCGATATCGCGGCGCGCTCGGCCACAAGGCATAAAAATTCAGAAGGGGTCTTCTATGCCTCGGTTGTATAGTCCGCACACGACAGAAATATACGTTTATAACACATGTCGACGTCGTCGTCTCTCCGTAACTATTTACTTACATATATGGGCTATTCCACAACAGGTGTTGCAGACCCAAAAAATGAAGTTGAAACTAACCACTTACTCTTCAAGAACACAATAAAAAATGAAAATCCTGAAGAGCACAGCCCTTTAAGTTATTATTATTATTGATTTTTTCGGCCTGCAACATCTGTTGTAGAATAGCCCATATACCTAATGATACGATGACTCCTGGTGGCTGGTACTACTAATGACAGACAGTCATTACACGTTACGATACCGCCGCGTTAACAACTAAGAAGGACTTGCACATCGATCGCAGTGATTTTCGTGAAAAAAGTGAAAAATATCTTCAATAATAAACAACTTTGTGCTTCTGTATTTTGTGGACAAAACGATGCACATCGACAACAACGAATTCGGAAATGTCCATGGTGGCAACGAATCTTTCAAACTCGTAGACAACCATCTTAACCAACAAAACTTGGACAGATTGAGGAGTATACATGGAAAAGTTAATTACGAAAGGGAAGAAGATCAACATGAATTTCTCGGTCAACTCTACTGCTTATTCCGCGATTGGCAGGGCCAATATCCAGATTTTCGAGACATTTTTCAGACCGAAGAGATCGACTGGCTTCTTACGAAATCTATTAGTTTCCGGGTCAAAGAGGGGCACAATCGTCAGGGAGAACTAATCATTAAATTCGTGGCTAACAGCGGCTACAAATACCAGCCTAAAATTGAGCAAGACGGTAAGCCACTTGAGCGTCGAACTACGGCAGTGCACCATGCGGCAAGGAGCGGATTTCTCAATAAGGACATCATGGTCCGTGAGCTTTTTAAAATTTACAATAATTTCGACGTTAATTACACCGACTCGTCCGGCCTGACACATTTCCATGTGGCCTGCGCTCTCGGCTGCGATGACGTCGTCGAGAAATTTCTCGAGCTCGGCCAGGATCCCAATCTGCTTGTGCATGAGACAGGCTATTCTGCGCTACACTTGGCTTTGGTAAAAGGACACAAAGAAGTAGTACGGTCGCTGCTGAGAAGTAACGCTGACCCAAACTTGGCTAATCCAGAGGGATCGACTGCTTTGCACCTCATATGCAAGATGAATCGCCCTAATGCCTTAATGAATTGGATAATGGATAGGAAGATAGATCATCCTATTGCCTTAATGAAGCTGCTGTTCGAGATCAGCGATGAAAAAAGTCAACCGTTGCTGCTCGACGCTCGAGACAAGAAGGGTAAAACGGCGCTGCACTTGGCTCTGGAGAAAGGACACAGGGAAGTAGTACAGCTGCTGCTTGAAAGAGACGCCGACCCCAACTTGGCCAATCCAGAGGGATCGACTGCTTTGCACCTAATATGCAAGATGAATCGCCCTAATGCCTTAATGAAGTTACTTCTCAAAATTTGCCGCAAAAAACGTCGTCCGTTGCTGCTCGACGCCCAAGACAGGGAGGGTGAAACTGCGCTGCACTTGGCTCTGGAGGAAGAACATACGAATATCGCCAAACGGTTGCTGAGAAAAGGCGCCGATTCGAACTTGGCCGACAAAGAGGGATCGACAGCTCTGCATATCATTTGTCAGAAAGGATACAATGACTTGGCGGAGATGATGTTCGAGATCAGCGACGAAAAACATCGACATGTGCTAGTCGATGCACAGGACAATGAGGGTAACACGCCATTGCACTTGGCTGTGGAGAAAATGGACACAAATATGGTAAGATTGCTGCTGAGAAGAGGTGCCGATCCAACGGTAGCCAATGGGAAGGGAAAGGTACCCCTGCACATCGCTTGCGAGGTATTCAACGACGTTGAATCGCTAAGGATGTTTTTCGAGCTTAGCAACGACAAATACCATTCGGGACAGTTAAACGCCAAGGGCAAATCAAGTATGACACCGTTGCATTTGGTTCTGTTTAACAAAAACGAGGAAGCGGCTGAATTTCTGCTGAGACGAGGTGCGGATCCACATTTGACTGACGACTTAGGAAATACTGCTTTGCACGTGATGTCTTTTGATACCCACAACAAAGATTTGGTGGAGATGTTCTTCAAGGTTAACGACGAGTTAAATCAGCAGTTGCAGATCGATGCCCGAAACTCTTACGGTAAGACACCGTTGTACTTGGCTTTCAAGTGGAGCAACGAAGTAATGATCGAGCAGCTTATGAGACGCGGCGCTGACCCAAATCTGGCCAAGGATCATGATGAATCGACACCGCTGCACTTCATCTGCTCGGTGCCCTCCGACGTGGCGGGGTTATTCTTAAAGATAATGAAAGAAGATAGACGTGAAATGGTGCCGGTCGATGCGAGTGACAAGTACGGACGGACCCCACTGCAGTTTGCCGTAGCGAGTTTATCGCTGAATACCGTCGATGTTCTACTGGATCACGGCGTCGATTTGTCTAACTTCGTTTTCCCATCCGAGAATTTCTTCGACTTCGGCGATTATGATTATCAATTTGACACAAACATAAAAATAACGTCTGGCATTTTGGCCGTCCTCGAGAGCCTCGAGACCAGAGGATACGAGCTTAGCCGATCGGACGCCCTGATCGTCATGAAACTGTTTGCCAAGCACAAATTGTTCGTCAAGTCGGCGGATCTTGAAGTTCTCAATTGGCAGGACCACGAGGAGGTCACGAGAGAAGCCAAAGAGGCGATGATAAGTCCGAGTCTGTCGCTCTACGACCTGCTCCAGTTGCGACCCAAGGAGGTGAAAAAACGAATCACCTTCAAGGAATTCTTCGAGTTCGCCCGTAGCAAGAAAAAATCGCCGACGCTCCGCAAAAAAGTGTTTGAGGCGTGTGTCGTCGCGCATCTTTGCGAGAAATTATCCAGAAGATTTTTCCAGAGCCGGACGTTATATCCTGTCTGGGATCTGATACATAAGCGGCTGCCGCTTGAGTGCTGTGACATGATCCTCGACAATCTAACGAACGAAGACTTGTATCACATTTTCTTGGCAGCTGGCGAGCAAAGCTCGTGATGGGTACAAGCATAATAAAACAGAGAGTCCTTTCGTTGCTTGCGGCAATTGGGATTTGAAATTCATGCTCTGCAACAATGTGAACTGGAAAATATTCCTGTACCTGAATATATGAAAGAGTGGATTTATATAAAAAGAACTTTTTATGCTGCCACCAATTACTATCCTCGAAGTTTGAAGGACATGTTAAGGCATTTTAACATGGAATTTCAAGGACGGAGTCACTGTGGAATAGATGATACACACAATTTGGTTAGAATTATACAAATGCTCGCTATAAAGCATAAAGCTTCATTTGTAATACCAGAAAAACTTGAATGGGATTTCAGTGAATAAACTTGACACTAAAAATAAAAATATTCAGTATTTTATATCTAGATATTATAAAAAAAATATAGATAGTATAAAAACTATTACTATGTTTACATAAAAAAATTCATTTAAATCTTTATAAATCTATAAAAAATACTTCATTTTGTACAAAATTTCATCCTTGTACTTTACACACATGGTTTAATAATTATGTGCATCAGAATCGGACTTATTCAAGTCCATAATAACAATTATTCAGGCATAAAACTTTCCCCTCCTAAATGAGATTCATCATCATCGCATAAAAGGGTGAAATATTTGTGAATCATCCATATTGTCTTGCAATATTGAAATTGTTTCATCAGATTGTAATTCACTTGTCAGCTTAATTTCACTTTGATCAATTCCTTTACATAAATCTCCAAGATTTTGCTAGAATGTAAAATTACTCGGTTAAGTTGATTTAAATTTTTAGACATTCTTAGACATTTTTTAAAGAAATTCACAAACTCTTACAACGGAATCACCAATATATCTAAAGTTTGAAGAAAGTAATTCTCCTGGAAATGCTTTTGAAATTTGATCTATAACATCCTTAAAATCATCTGAATATTCATCAACTTTGTCACCAAGTTCCTCGGAGTCTTTTAATTTCTTATAAAGTCTAAAAAATTACAATAAAATTAAATTTTACTATATTAACTACTTTTTAATCAATTTATTTAAAAAAATGAATCATGCTTTGACATAAAGACGTACATGAGAACATGAAAATAATGAATCTAATACTGACCCTCTAATACGCAATCTGGTTGGTTCATCACCATGGGTTATTACTAATGTTCCAACATGAATTACTCCAGTTTGATGAATATTTACAAGATCATCTCTTTAAGGACGATACTCAAGGGTTATTCATTGAGTTTCATGAGGATCCAGCAAAATTTCAGTAGGACTTATTTGCCATATTTGATATAAACTAATTTTAAATTAGTAATTAAAAGTTACTCGAGCATAACGTTGTATTGACAAATTTTCAAGGATAATTGTAAATTACAAAAATATTGCACAAAGGATTTCAAATGTTGACAATTTTCTCACTAATTGATTTAAAAAAAAAATTAAAAAAAGTAATTAAACAAGCTCCGGTGTCCATTCGTTGCGCCCGCAAGTAGCAACTTTTGGAAACGAACAAGCTTTCGAAAGCGAGCGAAAGCTCTCTCTTTCGCTGGGGAAAAAATGTTTACGCTTCGCAAGCGCGACACGAGACGAAGAAAAAAAGGCAAGAAAGCTTCGTGAAAAGAGCTTTGGAAAACCAGGCTAACATGCCCGAGAAAAAAGAGATCCAAAGAGTCTCTAATTTGTGCGGGAGAGATATTTATAAATCGATCGACACCCCGGCGATATCGCGCGCTCGGTCACACAGCATAAAAATTCAGAAGGGGTCTTCTGTGCCTCGGTTATATAGTCCGCACACGACGAAAATATACGTTTATAACACATGTCGTCTCTCCGTAACTATTTACTTACATAATGATACGATGGCTCCTGGTAAAAAGAGCTATAATAGTTACGTGTGCGGCTCCGATTTAAATATACAGACGTTTCGATAATAAAAATGTTGGATAATACAGGGCTTTCATTGTGTACGACTATACTCCCTAACGTTTCCCAAGTTCCATAGCGTTTTAATGATACGCTTTAGACAGTGAATTATTGATAGGGTATACCTTTAATGTACTATTATTTATTTATTGTTCAATTTTTTTTTCAGTTAAATAGGATGATTACCTGCCGAATTACGGTACCTACTCAATTTTTTTTCCATTATGAATCATAATAATTCAAAATTTTAACGAAAACGTATTTTTTTGTCACATTATTCTATCGTGATATTTTTAATGTGATTTATTAGTATTTATCGTCGTGAGAATTAAAAAAAAATTTTAAAAAATAAAACCATAAATCAATTCGATGAATCCTAATAGAGTTCGAAATTTACCGTTATAAATGCATTTAACTAAACCCCCCATTACGATTGTCTTCAAAAGTTTTCTCGTTTACTTATGATATGCGCGAAAAGAGCATCAACCAGGCAATCGCCACCCACGCCCTGAAAAATAATTGCCGTGGTGCAGGTTTAATACTCCGAACTATGCCTAATGTCTTGCCTATAGGACATGGCTACATCTCGTTTCGTAAGTGTATATACGTATATAGGTGTATGTATATAGTGTACCACTCGTAAAGGTTATCGCTGCGGTGCACTCGTAACGGGAGGACGATATATATACAGCCAAGCAATTCGCGTACGTGCGTATACCTATACATGCGTGATATGTAGTGTGCTCTATCATTGCGCCTCGCTCATACTACAACACTGCACACCGCACACGCATCTCTCGCGAGACTTTTTAAAGGGAAAAAACAACGCTCTTTAACAAGTTGAAATTTGGAAATTCGAGTGACAATCGTGACCACGTGGATGCGTTGCCTACGCGCCCAAGGCGGCCCCCCGACAACAGCAACGCAGTCGTCGTCGAGGCATCGTCCGGTAACGTGCAGTGGTAGTAGCTGCGCCAAAAGTCAACTTGTTTTTTCCCATTGAAAAACCTAACCTTCCACCTTGCTATCGTTGACGTTTGTGTCACACAAGGGAGTTACGCTGCTCTGCTCTGCTGCTCTGCCTGTCTGTTATGAGTGTGTCTGCGTGCGCGTTCAGCAAAGTACATACGTGTGTGCACACGATTATCGAGCCGCTTATTATACACCGAATTTTCAGTAATTAATGGTCTTGCGTGAGAAATTAACAACGAGACTACTATTGCTCTCGCTTACACGTGGCATTGAGAAAAACGCGTGACTTTGGGTTGCAGCATGAATTGTTGTTGTTTTTCGGAATTCGCTTTCGAAAGGTCACTTGTTATTCGCCGCTCGTCCTCACAAGCTCGCAACAATCGTCGTTCGTCATTTTATACAGTTGCAATGTGAAGATAGTGTATATATTTTTATATATAGCCCAACTACCTGCAAGCACATTTTTTTCTATTTTGAGCTGGGCTCTCTGACAGATCAATATTTTTCTAACTGTACAGTTGCAAAGATGAGTGTTCTTAATTTGAAAAAGGAGAAGCGCAGCAAGTTGGAAGACATTGTGGAAAATTTGTCACATGGCGAGCTCAAGAACACCAGCACGATCAGTGACAATATTTTTGGCAAAGTCGAATCGCAGCTTGAAAATATGTTTGCTGGGATCGTTGAGAATCACAATGCATTGGAGGCTCCTATATATCTTGGCAACGACCCAAAGTTCATGGAAGCGAATAAACCAGTTGTTGCCACAGAAAATCATACTGTAAAGACTGAAATTAATGAAATAAGTAGCCCGATTGTAGCAGCTAATAATGTTCCTAAAGAAACAGTCGGTCTAACAAATGGAAACCAAACATCTGTTGCTGAAACTGAAAAGAAGAAGAAACCCAGTAAAGCAAAGAAAAAAACTGCAAAGAGAAAAGTTGAATCAGACGATGAATCAAAAAATAAAAGTGTCAGTGTATCAGTACCAGAAGTTAAAAAAATTAGAGGACCTGTGATAAAAATGAAAAAAGGCAACGATAAGCCAATTTTTGTTGAAGTATTAAATACATTTAGAGAAGATGATGATGATAAGCCAAAAGAAAAAAAATCTTCAAGAAAGTCTCACGGTCAAAATTATGATTTTATGAAAGATACTCTGAATAATAGATCTTTAAATTCATCAGCACTAAATGCAGAAAGTAACAACTTATGGATATGCATATTTTGTAAACAAGGACCACATCACAGAATAGCAATGTCTTCATTTAGTACGCAATTGAAAGCCCCAGAAGCTCTTGGTGATTTATTCGGACCATATTTCATAAAAGAAGATAATCAAAGCATATCCAACGACAACGATACTTCAAAATTATTTGATAATCAAACAACACCCAAAGGAATAAAACATGAAAAACCAGATTACAGTGGCTCTTCAGAAAAACATAAAAAGAAATTCTATAACAATATGAATGGTGAATCTTCAAATGTGACAATGGAGCCCAGAGAGATTTGGGTGCACGAACCTTGCACTTTATGGACAAACGGAGTTTATATGGTTGGTGGACGTATAAAAGGATTGCAAAGTGCTGTACATAACACATCTAAACTTATTTGCAATCAATGTGGCTTGGATGGAGCTAATATTCAATGCATAAAAAGAAAATGTAAATCTTATACACATTATCCTTGTGCAGTTGCTGCTAATTGGGAGTTAAACAGTGATCAGTTTTTGGCCAAGTGCTGTGCTCACAAGGATCAACAATAAATTAATTGTAGACTGTATTTTTTTCCAGAATAATTTTCTACATGTATAAATGAAATCGCGACTTTTGTATTAATAAAATAAAAACGATTACAAATATATTTCAACTATAGTTACATGTTTATTATTTCGTTATTTATCCTAATTAACGTATTCTAAATTATTTTTAAACGATGAAAACAAATACTTCAAATGAAATCGAAATTGGCAGACCTGACTCGCATATCTCGGTTTAGCGAGTAGAGTGCAAATTTCTGTATATGTTATTGACTCCGAAAGTCTGATGACATGTCAATCACCGCACTGTTGGTAAACCTGGCCGTACAGTACACGATAACATATCGTCGTCTCTTTCTCGCTCGCTGAAGTCGCGCAAACACCTGTGCGCAATATTCAGCGTATGATATGCTTGTGACTATATTTATTACCCCAGTGGGTACTGTTGAATATACGGTTTGACAATTACGTGTCAGTGAATGTATGTGAGCGAGTCCCAGCAGCAGCCAAGTGGGTGTGTTTGAGTTTCAGCACACACAGCAGCAGTCTCGCATCGCGTTCGTCGATGAGCAATATTTTTTTTTTTTGAATATTTATCAGTCCCCGTAGAAGCGATCTGACAATTTCGTTGCTAGTTCAGCGGTACTGGTTAGAAGCAAATTTTTCGACTTGGTGTCACTGCAAGGTAAACAGAGCTTTTGCGAAACTTTTCGCGATCATAACCTGCTCCGTGATAAGATTAATGTACCGAATTAATGGCAATTGTATCGTAGGTTTTTGCGAGATAAGTTAAAATATGGATGCCTTTGGTGATAATTTCGTGAACGAGCCCGAAGTCGATCCAGCTGCTGAATTTTTAGCCAGAGAGCAAGACCAATTGGCTGGCTTGGAAGTTGAAATTCCTTCGAGCACTTCAGTCTTGCAAAATGCAGCAGGTTTGCATAAAGTTATTATGATGAAATCATTGATACAAACTATACTGATTTATTAAACTTGCTGTAAAATTTGCTCTAGACGATTTGACTGAAACTGGAAAAGCAAGTAGTGACGATGGTGGCAGTTTTGAAATGATTAACAATATTGACAAACCTGATCCAGTTATTGGTAATTATAGTGACTTACCCTTACTTATTGTTCAGTTTACCCAATTTTATTTTCATTTTTCCTTTTTTATTTTATTCACAATGATATAGAAAATAATCATTTTCAACCGCCACCAGTAAAAGAAGAACCAGAGAAAATCAAGAAATGGAGAGAAGAACAAAAAGCTAGACTAGAGCAGAAAGGTAGTTGTCCTTTTTTTTGCACTGATCATTGAATGTTTTCTGAGAATTAACGTATATGATTTTAAATTCCAATGGAAATTTAGATGCTGAAGAAGAAAAGAAGAAGGAAGAATGGAAGATAGCTGCTAAAAAAGAGCTTGATGACTGGTATAAACATCATGCAGAGACCATTAGCAAAACTAAAGCCACAAACAGGTAATTATCATAAGTCCTTTAGAATAATTAAGAAGTATCAAAGAGTCATGACACTCTAATGTACATATATAACAAAAGAACCAATTCTCAAGTATATCATTTTGGTTTTGCCTCTTAGGGAATCTGCCAAGTAAGTTACAAAGATACAGTTAAATGCATGTAGACTAAAGTTATTGCAACAAAAATTAATCATTGCATCAGTATTACATCTATTTTTCATTTGCTCTTTTATATTTATAAAATTCCACCTAAAAGTTAAATTATACTCAGATATTTTATTAAAGTTTGATAAATAAGACCGCATAAACAAAAATCACAAGTACTCTAATAGTTTGTTCTGCATGGTATCAGTATTTTATGCGTAATATTAATTTTAGCTTCTTGCCTGCAAATGCCTTTTTCAGCCTAGTACTTGTTATTTTGGTTTGAACATAGAAAAATTAATTTTATCAAAATCAATATGATTTAATTTAAAATATTGCTGAAATATTAAATGAGCTGAAGCAACACAATATTTAATAATTCTTAATGCAATTGACGAAAAAAAAAATATAATGCAAAAAAAGTCAGTAGATAATCAGGATAGAATTTTTGTTTGTCTGAATAAAAATGGTCTTAATCTTAATTAGAGAATGAAGTACATTGAAAAATTTTAATTTATTTCTAAAAGAATAAATATTAAGTAACTCTAAATTAAATTTTTTATAAGCTTTTTATTATTAAGGATAATTAGAATTTGAAAAAATTTTAGAAGTATTTTATATTCTTACAAATATTGTTTTAGAAATGATAGATTACGAGTTGAAATTTGATTTGTGGTAAATATAGTATTTTTGCATTTGACTTGAAAAAAACTTTACAGCGTTCGACAAAAGCTTAATTTTCAAATTATTTATAGATAATGGAATGCATTTTTTAAAAAGCAAGCGCAGCATAGTTGAATTTTTTTATTTAATAAGCACGTCTTATAGCTAAATTATAAAAAAAATTCTGATCAAAGCACGCTGCTGTATAAATCCAAATGTTGCGTATTTATTTCATAATATAATATTTTGTTTCCTATTTGTACAGAAACGCTGAAAAACAATTTGTCGCCGAAGCGGACGAGATCGAGCCTGGCACTGAATGGGAACGCATCGCCAAGCTTTGCGATTTCAACCCCAAGTCATCGCGAACGTCCAAGGATGTGTCTAGGATGAGATCGATCATACTCCAACTCAAGCAGAATCCACCTCCACCAGTCAAAGTTTGAATGAATTCTGAATTTGTCGATAAACTGAGATATAACAGAAAAACCGTAAACTATCACATTAAATTATAGCTATCATTATTTTACACCTATACACGATTATGTTATTATAAATATTTATTATTGAGAAACATATTTGTAAGATATAATAAATGTATAACATTGATAATCATGAAATAGTTCTTTATTTTGACTATTCGAGCTTACACATATTAAAACAATTCTGAATAAAAACGTTAGAAAATGCATTGAAAAATGCTATTGTTTAAATGATCTTCTTAATTGTATTAAACATTAATACACAAATAATTACACGTAAAACGCATTTATAGAAACATTTTTAAATAATTTTAAATCTAATAATAAAATATATACTTCATCTCTTGGTACAAGCAATACGAAAATATATTATTTACGTATACTGTTTATATCATCATTAAGTATAAAGTAATCCATTTAACTTTTTACATCAACCTACTGCTCATTAGAGCTTATCACAAGTAAATTTTTTTTGTATAAAATCTTTTTCTCAGAAAATGGCAGAGTTTGACAAGTAGTAAACAGTCACTAGTATTTTTTTTTTTTTTTTGATTCCAAACAGGCGATTAAAACTTATCGCATTATGTTCCTCAACACCAATAGTATTTATCATGCAACAAAGAAGCACTTGTAGACTTTTTGATTATACATCATGTAAGAACAATCTTCTTTTGGAAGGTAAGTATTTCGATGAACTAAAAAAGAAAGAAATTGATAATTACTGCAATCCAACATAAAATAATTTATCACATTATTTTAATTTAATACCTCATATTTGTTCCAGTACTGTTCTTTATAAGTAGTTGCATATCATGTCGCCACAGATATATAGCAGGGAATTTACTTACATCTATATAGGGTGGAATAGCACGAAATACTGCATAGTCGGTTTTTGTGGGATTTTTTCTACAATAAAAAATAAAGTAATTTATGCTGTTAATAATTAAAGTATTGAATATAAAAAGTTGAATATGTACCCTTCTAGAAAAACTTCATCTCCCATCCTCTCATCTGCACAATCCATATCTTCCTCCGAAGACCTGCTTGTCTCTAATTTTAGAGGTGAAGATGGAGGAGTCACAAATTCTGAGTCATCTAAAATATTTAAAAAACACTTTAACAAAATGATTTTATTTCGATTAGTTCTATTTTTATTCATTTTGTAACTACCTTGGCTTTCGTCGTCCGAATCTGCATTAGTTTGTAAAACAAGACTCTCTAATTGAGAACACAGATCATTTATGTTATTTTCATTTGCTTTTACCTAGAAAATAAAACGAATCCAATGTGAAATAAATTCATAAAATAATTTTAAGAGAAACTTACCGTTTCAATAGTATTACTAGACTTTTTATCAATATTAAAACTAAATTTCATTTTATTTCGATGTTGTTTCCTCAAAAATTCTTCTAGTTTTTTTAGTCCATCTTCAGATCTCAAATCAGCAAAATCTTTCAAAAATGGCCAATATTCTTTCCATAATACTTGACACTCTGATGCTAATTCCCTAATGTGGAATAGTTCAAATGTATTTCAGATCTTACAAGTGTTTATTCTTCAAATTGGAGAGAAATAATATATGTACCTTCCAACCATTTCAAGTCCTTTATCAGTATCTTGAAAACGGAAAGATGAATTTAAATTTTCAAGTTTTTCCCAAGCTGGAGGATTGAATGGTGAACCTATGATAGGGCTTCTAAAAGGGGAATTTAAACTTGAATTGCGGAAAGATGAATTGAAACCAGGACTTTTCAATCCATTGCTTTCACTATAGCCTTTACTATTTGGAGTTAAAAGTATTCTGGGGGGAGTTTTCCATTTTTTCCTGAAATCTAGAGCTTGTGCTTTAGTCATTGGGCCAGCGATGGCTCTTACTTCTATACGAGGAGAAAAAGGATCAGTATTCAATTGCTGGAAAAATATCATCGAAATTATTATAATTTTAACTTTGATTGATTACAAAAAATTGTATACTCACAGGAGGACTAGCTGGAGAAAAAGGATCTCCAATTTTTGGTTGTACGCTATTATCTTCTGCACGGAGAACTGGTACATAATATTGTTCATCCATTATTAAAGATCGTATCTCACTTTTTAACTTTGCATCGTCCATAAACTTTCTACTGCAAATAATCTAATTCAAAGGATATTAATTTATATTATTGCATTACTTCTGAATCATGAAATTCTTTAGCACATTACTTACATCAATGGGAGTTTCATGGTGCTTATTCAGTGGTGATTTCAAACATTGTGGGTAAGATAAAAGTACTTTCACACATTCTTTTAAACCAAACTTTGTTGCGAAATGCAATGGAGTTTCGTTTAAACCTTTGTCTGGCGTGTTCAAGTACAAATCTTGCAAAATATGACTTCTATTTACATAATTCTTCTTCTCATCTGTATTACCATAAAATAGTTTCACAAATTCTGGATCACCCACAGTATTTAAAATCAATTCACACATTGCTGGACTTTGAGCACTTTTCACAGCCACATGTAAAGCGTTATATCTGCTACCTTCCTGTAAAGTCATCGCATACGCATAAATTTTACAGCCAATTTAAAGCCAATATTTCAATGGTAATATTTCAAACTTACATGTAAAATCGAAGGAGTATCTCCGCTACTGACAAGATACCTAGGATTCTCCCATATCTGAGTCCTGACTGCGTTAATGTCATTTTTCTCAATCAGCTTTCTCAGCTGCGTGAGATTCTGCGGTCTGGGAGCTTTAAAAACGTTACCCTTGTCCTCGGCCGCCGCATTGGCTATGCCACAATTCGCCAGAGGATTCGCCAGTATCGCTTCGAGACCGTTCCTGGCGAACGCCACCGCATCCTCGTAAGCTCTGAAGGTCTTGAGACGCGCACGTTTGAATTTCTTGATGACCTTCAGTGCTTCCGTCTTGTCTCTGAAGACGTAAGGCTGCTCGTCTGCAAAAAACAAACATACACAGACACGGGGGAGTTATTGGTTATGGAAAAAGTTTGTTTTGGTGCTGCTGATTTTTTGCCCACCGTCCGATTCCATATTGTCACCAATTGGCACGTAAACGGCGTGAAAATCCCGCACGGGAGAAATCGCAGGGACCGGCTCTTCCATTGCGCTTCTTGACACATCTGCCTGTGCGAGAACCCGGAAAATTTCCCGAAAGTCGCTGTGCCTGCGGGCGGCCTTGGACTCTCTCGACGCTTGGGCAGGGTGAGAAAATTTCTCGTCTCTCTCTCTCACGTCTTCCGTACGAAAAAATGTCCCGCACCAAATATCACAATTTTTCGTATATGTATAATACCACTGCGAGCGACGAGCACACAATACACGACGGTCAATGTGGGGTACTAAGACTATACACAACGCCGAAAGCGAGATGTGTTTATATCGAATTCGCTTCAAAGTTCATAACACACGGCAGAGAAGCGAGAGCTGAGCAGCAGCAGCAACGAGCGACGACGACGTGTTAGTATGTATGCCTACAGGCAGGATAACACAAATGCGAAGTGCGTATCGAGAATCCGCGCGCGCGAACGCGTGTGCAGTCGAGGGTTGGCCGACTGCGCTGACTTTTCTTCTGTTTTTCAGCTTACGCTATCTCTCTCGGGCTATTATTATTGAGAGAGCCAATTTTGGCATTATAAGAGGCAACTTCCGGAGTTGCATGGGAATCTTGACTTGGATTACGGAATTATTAATACAAATGTCGGACGGAAATAGCAACGAACGGGGCGAGACGATAAAAATTTCGCGCGAGGGACGCGCGCGCCTATTTTTCGACGACCAATCGCGGCTTTTTTTTGGCACGCAGCTGTCCTTACGACTGAGAACGCCCCTGCATTAGGGTGCATTGCGTTCAGTGTGTCATGTGTGTTCAGAGATAATTTTCAGAGCAGAGTTGAAATTTGGATGCGTTCATAAGTTTGAAATTCGATTTTATAGTCACTCGAACGAAATTGCGTATACTATTTTAAGACGGAGTCAAAGCAATACCGTGAATTTCTTTTAATTTTGACGATCTTCGTTTCTCTCTACGGGTCAATTCTAAAGATAAAAATTGCGCAACAAAGGCGCCTCGATAATCAGGAGCGCACGACCGAATAAAAAGGTGTTGTTTTTTTTGTTGTATTTTTCGTATTCGCGCACGTCCGACCGAGAAAAAAATGTTCAAGGTCTTCGCGTAGAGCTATTAATATCACTGAAAAAAGCTTTCTACGATCAGGAGCGCATGACAAAAAAAGAGATAAGCCGCGTAGGTGCCTCGCGCTGCGAATATTTATAAATCCGTATACGCAGGCATACACCTACCTACCTACCTTTCCCCCCTGATTTTTGATGTATTGCTATCTCGAAAAATTTCGAGGGGGACACACGATCGCGCGACATTTGGTATATATTGGTATAGGTGCGCAGCGCGCGGCGGAAGTCGGAGTCGTGTTCAGCGAGGTTAAAAATGTTATTACGCTCATTATCGTAAATTGATTATCCTATAGACATTTTGAAACAATTGTCAAAATTGATATCGGTACAGTTGATGCGGATATAATCGAGAGACATCGTGTTATTAGATCTCGACTCGTTCATCACGGGTAATAAATAAATGATGAGATAAAAACTTAATTAATTAACATTTATTTATTTGATTTGTCAAATTTACATTTACTCTAAATTGAAATTATACGATGACATGAATGAAAATTACCCATGATAAATCTGAATCATGCAGTAGAATCCGGAAGATCACACCATTCACACGGACGATCATGCCATTAGCAACTACACATTTATCGAACGTAGCATATGTAATTTTTGTTTAAAATTTCGATGGACTTTATGTTTCCTTTTTTTTCAGTATAAAAAATTAATTTTTTAGCAAATTGAAAAGAAAAAACGATTCAAAGTTTTTTTTAAAATAGAGTCAATTAGTAGATGTTTAGTTATTAGGAAGTTCCAGGGTTGAAATCGTAGTAGATGATACGAAAGAATTTTCACACATATTTCACGAGGGTCGCATGTCCCCACGAGGGTTCCAACATCAATCATATTTGTACATATGGCTTTCGTATTCCAAAAATATCTAATTCATCGCCCTATCCCTTTTTTCCTCATGATTTCTTGGTTTGCGAAAGCTTTTATTTCAGATAAAAGTACTTATGAACGAGCTTTTATAAAAAAAAAAAAATAATAATAATAATAATAAATTTCGAGCTTGAAGATCGTTTTTGAAAAAAAAAAAATACCTTTTCCACCGTTCATGTTCTCCTGAACGTCGCACTGTCATTTCGACTATTTTGCGCGTATGTATCGCGCGATAAAAATACATGTGTACCGGATACAAGCTGTCAAACGAATAAAATAGCCAATGAGATAGCGAAAACGTGTTTACTCTCAAGCCGCTCTTCGACAATTATCTTCGTTCAACTATCGATTTCGAAAGCGGATCGATTGTTTTCTGCGTAAAACGCCGATGATTTTTGCTCGTGAAAAACCCAAAATTTATAAATCGTTCGAATCGCGTGACGCGTGCATCAACAAGTGTGTGCCGCCGCTGCGCAAAAAGGTGTCGCGTCCATTCGTTGCAGAAAGAGCCGAAACAGCAGACGTCACGACAAAAGTCACACAACCAGTCGGCGTATGTGTGCGAGAATAGATAACAAGCGCGGCGGATACAACGAGTCGTATGCTGATCGGACGAGTAGTAGGGGGCAGTAGTCGGAGTCGCGACGCACACAGTCGCACGCACACAAACCGTCCAACGCCGAACAGAGTGGTGTCACGGCAATAACACAACAATCAACACGCAGAAGCTACTCTACACGGAGCGCGTAGCATAGCAGCGAGCAGTAGACCAGAACTCGTACTGCAGTTAAGACGTAGAAATATAACTCAGCTCCGCGCGCTCGCGATATACATTATACAATTGCAGCTGACTATTTTTGTAATTTATTTGTTAGTCGATTCAACGCACAGCTGTTTGATCAATCGTACACGTATTTATAATAAAAGTTTTAACAAAGACCGAACGAGAGTTGGAAAAGAAGAGCATCAGTTTATAGAGAGAGAGAGGAAGCGGCTGCCGCTCGTCTATTATCCAGGATGAATCTGTCGTTCGCTGGCTGCGGCTTCCTCGGCATCTATCACGTCGGCGTGGCCGTGTGCTTCAAGAGGTACGCGCCGCATCTGCTGCTGGACAAGATCAGCGGTGCCTCGGCCGGGGCCATAGCCGCCTGCTGCCTGCTCTGCGATTTGCCAATTGGTTCGTATACCACTACTACATCAAACACTCCAGTATCTACAAAATATCGGCTATTAATTTTCGTTAAATTCGCGTACATCGCTCGATATCGATACGAAGATAGTGCCGTGGTATTGTTTTGTTTACGCACGCTGTCGTCAGCGGCGGCGGGGAAAAAAACACACGGAACGCGCGACTTTTTTCCTCGGCTGTCATTGGTCGGAAGTCGAGCTTCTCCACGTGTGAATGTCATCCGTATAGTTCGTTCGTTATATAGCGAGTGTGTTTTCAAGCTATATTATAAGAGAGAGAAAATACGTGCGTTCCGTCCGTCCGTCCGCTCGTCTCTCTTTCTTTCTCTCTCTCTCTCTCTCTGCTTTGCTCTGCTATAATACGAGCATTTAAATATGTAGGTCAACGAACGTGTGTGTACACTTATAACTCGTGTTTACAAGAGCAGCATCGCGTTATAAAATATCGTATATTTTCTCCTTTTAATAACGTTTTATAATGTAGAGACTCGCGAGCAACATGTATACCAGAGCACGTCGATGTGCCGATTCTGCATAATGCGAGATGACGGATTATATACGCATGTGTAAAAAGTGTCGCGTGTCGCGTCGTATGTAATTGCGCGTATCTTTCGCGCGCCTCTTTTATTTTTCTTCGAAACTCTCATTTTTTTTTTACCTACTCTCGTCTCGTTCTGTTTATTTATTTCATCGACTCACGCGGTAAATATTTCAGGAAAAAAAAGTGCGAGCTCGCGCGCGAAAGAAACACGGGGGGTAGATAATAAACTGCGCGCGTTACAGAACGCGGCAAAAACTCGCGCGCGCGAGCGCTCTTGAAACAAAGACATCTGCAATCGGCAACACATTTGTGTTTTATAATAAATATACGCTGGAATAGATTTTTAATGAGCCTCTAGTCCCTTATCTATGCGTTATTATACTGCCGATTGAAGCGACGATACATCTCTATGTGTAAAAAAAAAGTATAGTTGAAAAACGACGCAGCTGCATACGATACGTGAATCACTCGACGCGAGATAGATTCGATGAAAATTACGCGTTTTATATGCCTCTACATTATGAATCGCATGCCTTCCGCGCGTTTCAATTGTGATGCGCCAATATATGTATTATCCTATACTTGTTTACCCGAAACGCGATCAACGAGCGAGTTCATTATTAATATACGCGCGCGTAGTAGTATTGTTTACCGATAAGCCCGCGCGCGACGAGTTGTGCGTTGTTACGACACGTTTTTCTCTCTCTCTAGGCGTAATAAACGTGCCTGCGCGGCGATGCACACGACGACGTCGACGATGTTGACGATATTTACTGCGATCGAAACGAGGCGCGCGAGTGAATTTCGGCTTATCGACGACACTTTTTTACAATTGTATTAAATCTAAACTGCACATAAGCGGCGAGAAGTTCAGGGCCAGCGCGAGCCAGTGCGACAGATTGATAAGGCCGCAGCAGCGCAAGCGAGCAAAGAAACATGTGACGACTTGATCGTCGGCGTGTCTGCTGCTGCATTATATTATACAAATGCTAAACTCGTGCCGCAGATTTAAACGTTTAAAGACCGCGAGAATCGAGCGCAAAAACGAGTTTCGTCCGTTTAAGACTCGCTAAATGTTGGCGATAAAACGCGAACTGGTATTATTAGTATGTCATTCTCGCACAATGTACATAGAAACGGCTGATAATAGGTAGTGTATTGGTTTTAATATCGAGAGACCACCAGCCGGTGGTTTTCCTTTTCGCGCATTTTTACGCATCTATATTTAGACTACTCTTTCGCATTCACGAACTTGTTGCTCTAAACTCGCGTTGACGCACGTACTTTAATATCGTATATATATACGAGGATAGAGAGAGAGTGAAAGAGCTTAGGAATATAGACACACACAAAGCTATGCAAAAAGATAAAAGCCTCGAGAGATAGATAACGCTGCGCCGAGAGCTGCATTTGTATACATATAAAAATAATACAAATAAATTCTTGTTTTGTTACGAAAAAAAAGAGGGAAAGGAGCGAGAGAAAGAGGAAAACATCGTGCATAATAGAGTCAGTGGTTGTTACGATGGCAAAATACGAAAGCGCAATCGATGTATCAATAAAGCACGTGCGAGCTTTGTCGATTCGTCGCCGCTCGACGTTTATAATTGTGATGCGTGTGTATGTGATAATTAGCTTCTCTCCGCAACGATCCGTGAACTATTTCAGTTCTGCGCTTCGACATTATTTATAATTTATATTATTATTTCACTCTCTCGCTCGTGCTAATGCTATGCTACTGTATTATACCGCTTGCTCCACACAGCACACATACACACGCGCATATGACGTACGAAAAGCTCATTTATAAAAGCGTTATACAACTATCCTCCCCGCGATATAATTATTATTAACTGCCTGCGCGCGCGCGCGAGCCGCTGATATTTCTTGGAATGCGATTTTTAGCTCGAAAAAGAGATGCGGCTCGCGGCACGATTTAAAAGGACCCCGAGAGCAGCGATTGACATCAATCACGCACACTATAGTTGCAATATTTAAAAGAATCGCGCAATGCGATAAGTATCGTTATTACCACACACATACACGGACGAACGATTTATAATATAATATATATTTTATTTTATACATCGGTGTATACCGATTTTATTATGCAGTTGAAAACCTCCGATCGATTTCGCGGCGAAAAATCGATCGCGACGCCGGATAAAACTCCGCGTGCTTCTTCTTCTTGTCAAAATTTATAACGTATGCGAAAGAAAAAAAGAAATTGACGTTTCGCGGGCGCAATTAAGCGCTCAATGAACGATAACGCGGCGCGCGCGCAAGCAAGATATACGATGCACATTTTAACTTTATAATAATGTATGTGTGTATTTTTTATGATAATGGACGATGATGATGATGCCAATTATTGCTACCGAGCTGCTATCGGATTTAATACGATCGGCAAAACGATATTATAATATTAATATTCATAAAAAAAATTAGAGAGAGAAGAAAATGAATTTTTGATAGATTATGTAAAACCAAGGACAGTTGGGGCACATACATAACGACACTATCGTTCGTTATTGTATTATTGTCAACGCGATTCAGCAGATATATTCTCTCTCGGGCGCGCTCGCGTGCACGCGATCGTGACGCTGTTTTTTTTCTTCTTCTATCTAGATTAAAAATTTGCTGCTTTTATTTAACGCGAGAAACATTGACATTATAACCGATCCGCTCGTTGTTATTTATTGTTATTATTATTATTGTTGTTAAGCGCGTCGTTATAATGCGGCTTTGATGATACGTTCGATATGTACTTTAACATTGCCAAGTTTCGGAAAAATTCGTATATTATAACTTTATATAATTTTATCGGAAGATACAGTCTTTATCCGATTTTTTTTCTCCTTCGCTTTTCTCGTTCTTCTATACGTACGTACCGATCTCTATTCGCAACATGCAGTAACGAGCTAATATCGATCGACGATGATGATGCCAATGTCTAATACGCGCGCACACGACCGTGATGCTTTCGACGGGCTTTTGAAGGGAGTATATAAGCCGCGCGCGAGCGCGGAAAAAAAGCTCAAAACAATCTTGCGCGTTATCGCACGACCTCCTGTAGACTCGAATGAAAATATTCGAAAGAAAGAAAAGAAAAATGCGTAAACATGTATAGGCTCGCGTGCGCGAGCGCAATGAAAAATCGGCAACAGCGGATGAAATGAATTTTTTTTCTTTTGACTCTTTCAGCCGACATGACGAGTCAGCTGCTGCGTCTGGCCAAGGAGGCGAGGACGCGCACCCTGGGCCCGTTCAGTCCGTCCTTGAACGTGCAGCACTTTCTCCTCGACAGTCTACAGAAGGTATGCAGACACATTATTCATTTCTTTTTTGTCGTATTGTAATAATTATAATAAATGCACATGTACATCGATATCGCGAATGAAAAAGCGTGCAATAATAATATATTCCAGCGAGATAAACTCGCGCTTAATAATACCCGCCTTTATCCGAGTTTATATTATATATACTTGGCACATATATAGCGCGAATACAGATCGCTGCTGCGCGAGAGTTCAATGACCTCGAGCGGAGAGCTCGACTCGGGCTTAATAACGTATACATCGTTATTATACATTTTTATTATAAAAAAAAATTGATTATTTTTCGCTACAGCTGCTACCGGACGACGCTCACCTGCGTGTCAGCGGCAAGCTCCACATCTCCCTGACCCGCGTCTACGACGGCAAGAACGTCATCGTCTCGCAGTACAACTCGCGCGAGGACGTCCTCCAGGCCCTCCTCGCCAGCTCCTTCATTCCGCTGTTCTGCGGCCTCCTGCCGCCCCGCTTCCACGGCATACGCTACATGGACGGCGGCTTCTCCGACAATCTGCCCACCCTCGACGAGAACACCATCACCGTCTCGCCCTTCTGCGGCGAGAGCGACATATGTCCGCGCGACCTCAGCAGTCAGCTGTTTCACGTGAATCTGGCCAACACCAGTATCGAGCTGTCGCGCCAGAACATGTATCGCTTCGCGCGCATCCTCTTTCCGCCCGACGCCGAGATACTCTCCAACATGTGCAAGCAGGGCTTCGACGACGCGCTGCGCTTTCTCACGCGCAACAATCTCATCAATTGCAATCGCTGCCTGGCCGTGCAGTCGACCTTCGTCATACCCGAGAGCGTCGATCTCAGCGAGGACAGCACAACGGGCAACAACAAAGACAATAGTAACAACAAATACAGCAACGAACGGGACTGCGACGACTGCAGGATGCATCGGCAGGAGGCACTGGTGGCGAATCTGCCCGAGACCGTGCTCATGCTGTTCCAGGAGGCCATCGACTCGGCCAACAAGGGCCTCGTCAATTGGCTCTTCAAGCATCGCAGCGTCCGGCTGCTGAGCTTGCTCAGTCTGCCCTACACCCTGCCCGCGGACGTCGTCTACGCCACTTTCACCAAGTGAGTTTTGGCGAGCTGCGCAAGCGAGAATACGAGTTTACACGATCGAATAAGATCGGCGCGAACAAAAGATTTAGGCCTCGCGCGCGCGCGCGCGCTTGGGTCAAATAGAAACTCTAATTCTCTTTCTCTCTGGCTCTATCGCTGCTTCTTCGCGTCAGATTAGAAGCTCGCTCGTTCGATATGTATAACGCTCGTTTTATATTTTTCGCAATCTATGTCGATACCGATAACCGGATTGGGGATTGACCATGCGCGCAATTGGTAATATAATGCGTGTAACGAATAATCACGATATAAAGCTCGCTTCAGAAGCTGCTTTCGCGCCTACGCGTATTATATATATTTACGCGAGCGATGTTTTGCCATTCGTGTCAATGTCATTATTATAAAACGTTACACATTTACCCCGAGAGATCTATCTCTCGCGTGTATCATCCTTTATACACGAGATGCTTACGTCTATGACGACGATGATGCCGATGCTGATGATGATGTCTTTGTGTAATGTGGCCGCAGATTCGTGCTGAACGCGCCGAAGCTACAAAAGAGCTTGATGGACATGACGAGATACTTCCTGGAGCAGCTCAGCCTCATCTTTCCGAAGATCAACGTCTATTATCAGCCCATGCCGCAAACTATCAAGTGCCATGTCAACATAATGGATTACGGATCGAGTGAGTTGAGACGATGCCTGCTTTTTTTTTGCTTTCGTATATCATCATCTCCTTCCTCTAGAGCAATATCGAAGATCAGAGATTTCCATATACGCGGTTGACGTTTCGTTATTTTTATTGAGAAAAAGTTTTATTCACGCAAAAATTCTGCGCTGTTTGTTTCCTCAGATATGTACAGCGACGACGAGCCCTTGTTATACAAGCCGCACAAAGCCAATGTTAACGTGACACTGGAATACGACGACAACGCGTGAGTATTTCATCGATAATCTTCTGCTTTTTTTCGCATACTTCCATTTGTTTTTTTGCTCTCGCTGAATATATACGTTGGATATATTGTCATTTGTATCGAACGATTTCTCTCTCTCTCTCTCTCGTTGCGCATACTAAAATAGAAACTCTGCACTATTTTGTTGTACGACAGTAAAACGTGGACGGATTGCGGACAATCGACCAATTGCGTGATCAACGTGTCGAATCTGACGCCCAGCGGCATTGACAATCGTCAAACTGCCAGCGATAACTTTGAAAATATGCTTCAAGTGAGCAATAATAACGATAATTTTCTCGCACTCGATGATTCGAGAAAATGAGTCTTTCTATACTTCGATGGATTATCTTTACCTCTTTCTCGCAGGCGACCGCGGACCGAGAGGCCCTGATGGCCTACTACTACGTCGAGGACGGCAGCAAGGTTCATTTTTCGGAAATCATCGATATCAACGATGACGACGACAACGACAATCGAGACAACCAACAGTTTTCCAGCGAGTCGGAAACGTGGAAAGTTCAAAATAACGGTGAGCGTCGAACGGGGATGGCGTATGATAAAAACACATATTTCCACTCGGAGATTTTCATGCGTCGTCGTTGTTGTTTTTTTCTTTCGCAGATGAGGAACTGAACCGCCTGAACTCGGAAATGTCGTCGACACCGAATTCGATGATCAACAACGAAACCGACGTCTCCACGGAATCCAATCACCAGTGGTATTTCAGTCAACAACAGCCACAATCGTATCAGCAGCAACAGAAACAACAACAGCAAAGCACGCCAGAGTAGTAGATATCAAGCAAATGATTATTGAAATATTTTTCTTACACAATTGTTATTACGCTATTAGAGAGTAAAAAATAAGCGAGCGAGCGATTAGAAGAATCCGCGCGAAGAAGCGATAATATCAAATTTTTTTATTTTTTCGATGCGTCGTCACGCGAAAATGATCGTAGATCATACAGAGCTGGCAAAATACCTAGTTAATTTTTTTTTCTTCCTATTCGCAAGATTTCTCGAGCCTCTGTTCGAGGCAATTTATACACGTAGCAATTTTTCGTTACTCTTAGGCAGTATTTATATTTATTTTTCCGATGTTGATGATAACAACTCGCAGACGTTTAATTTTACGTTTTATTCTAGGTGCGTAAGTTTAGTTTTACTTGATGATTTTTAATTACTTTGCCATGTAGATTGTTTATTCTCGGTACTATCGGCATTTCTCTAGCAAAAATTGATAATAATTAGATGACATTTTTTTTTAATCACATTTTTTTAGTGCAATATATTTTTTTCTCTTCTATGATAATGAAATTTTGGTGCTACTATAGTAAGATGCTCGGCTGCATATGAGTGCATTTCTGATGCGTGACTCATAGCGGCGAAAAATAATTTTATTCTGTTTATAAATTATATATACTAGTCGGTACGAATTGGAGAACCGTCGGTGTTCATCTCTCTTTTCGCGACCCTCACGATTGAAACGACACATTCCAATTAACATTAAGTTGAATGAGATTCACTTAAACGATTGTAACGAAATTGTATATTTTTGATACTGATGAAATTAGTACTTAAACTATTTGAATCGATTCGATATGAAGCTCATCGAAAAAAAGTGAAAACAGAAAGCTTCAGCAAGCAATTCACGTTGCGTTGGAGCGTCCATGTAAATTATTCGCGAAGTGTATCGTTATTTTTTTATAAATCATATTTTTGTACAGTAATCTTGTAGCTAACAAGACAATCTTACAAATAATGAAAACAGTCTGAAACTAGTAAACTCAGTCAGTGATTTAATTTTTCACCTTTACCTTTTTGATAAAGTCATTTATATATAGAATAAAACAACAGCAATTTTAAAAATGGAATATTTATTACGCATTCTTCTCTCCTGAACTTTTTAAATATAAAACAAATTTGTATACGAATTATTTATAATATATGCAAGTAAGTCAGTTTTTGCACTCTTTATCTACAATTAATGAAGAATATCATTTTTCGATCGACCGATCATAATCGTATTTCCTCTTTTTCAAATCATAATTCTTTTATCTTTCTTATACTGTATATATTTATATTCAACGAGAATGACAGAGAAAAAATTCATCCGCCGTCGGTTTTTAATGATTACACACATTCACATGCACTTACAAGAATTTTTACACTTATGAAGTAGTTCACAATATATACTCTCACTTTACACACGCAACATTATATTCAATGTATTTGCTATCTCTTTCTTTGTATCTATCTATCTATTATACATAATCGACATGAAAGAGTTAACTTACAAGTTTTACAAGTTTTACGTATATTTATAATATATTTATATATCATGATACATGCGGAGGAGGACCACTCTCAGACGAGAGTTCATTTTTTTTTAAATATGTGGTTGTTAGTTACTCAATAAACAACGACATATTGAGAGTAAATCTACGAAAAAAATACTTTTTACAAATATCTCAATTCACTTATTCATTTGTGTTCATTCTTTTCTTATAATAGAAGTATTAATCTCGAGGCCATACAGTAACGATGATTAGAAGTCGATGAAGTTGCTACCGATGCAGTAAATGGAATCGACCCTTGGTCAATAGTCTGAGTATCAGCGTGTGCTCAAAGTACATCTTCGGGACCACCGCGCGGTTGTAGCTGAGTACGGGCAGCGTTCGTGATGTTCGCCCCAGCGGCGTTGGCGGCCTTTTGCTGCGCTGCCAAGCATTGCTGTAACTGTTGGAGCTGAAAGTAATGAAAAATAAAGGATAAAAATGTTGAACAACCAATCTAGATCATGGGTAACGAAAGTCAGGCTCAAAAAATTAAACTACCTGCTGTGGCGAGAAACCGGCAACCGCATTTAGCGCCTGCGCCTGTGAATTACATGGATTGATCGATGAAGCTTGTACAGTCCGCGCTTGCAACGATTTTGCAAGTAACGTTTGTTTGGCTGCATTGGCTAATGTCGTTTGAACGGTTGTCGCTGCCCCAACGTTTGCTTGATTCGCCATTACCATTGGTTTCGAGGCCGCCACTACGAGTAAAAATTAAATTAAATTGGATCGTTGAGAAAAATTTTACAAGAGCTTTCGTGCAAAATCAATTTTTCATTATTTTCATCTACATACCCATTATTGGAGTAAGTACTTGTTTGTTGCGAGACAACAGAAGCTGATTCGTCACACCTTTCGACGCGGCAGCTGCAGCCATCGAAATCGGCAGAGTCTTGACTTGATTGACTTGTACTTGACGTCCCATTTGATTGATTCTAGATCTTTGGGCCCCTACAAGTTGTATTGCTTGGCCACCCTGCACATACTTGTAGTATAAGTAAAGTTATTAGCTCATCAAGTGCAAAGTGATCTTGTGATTGTGAAGTAAAAACTTACCTGCGCTAATGCAACCCCGGCATTATTGGTTCGTATAGTCTGTTGGGTTAATCCTTTTACTCCGGAAGGTATAAGTTGTGCTAAAATAGTAAAATTTGTACTTCATACTTTACATTTTGGCCATAAAAAATATCAAGAGTTTACATACCAATTGGTAACGATAAATGAGCATTGGCAGGATTAGCTACGACTATAGTAGGTGCAGCAGCCACAGACGTTGTAGGAACTGAACCAGGCATCTTTAAGAAAAAATTTACAATTCACAATCGCACCGGCAAAAACGTTGTATACCAGTTGAAAAGTGTCGAAACTTACGCTGGACACCGTCGAACATGTGTTGGTGCCGGAAGATATAGGTAACGAAACGATCACACCGGAGGGTGTAACTACGTTACCGGTCGCCGCGGACACATTGAGCGACATGGTGATGGGCTGCGACAACCCAGGAATTGACACTTGCACGTTCTGAAGGCCGTTTATGGAATTCGGTAGACTAGCTAGATTGACGCCTTGCAAATTCACATTAGCCGTT
Source organism: Trichogramma pretiosum (assembly GCF_000599845.2). NCBI lineage: Eukaryota > Metazoa > Arthropoda > Insecta > Hymenoptera > Trichogrammatidae > Trichogramma > Trichogramma pretiosum. Next base: position 719,151 of record NW_019641621.1, on the reverse strand, counting down.
TGCTGCTGCTGGGGCGACGGGCTCTGATGGTGCGTCAGCTGCGGCGACTGCTGGGGCGGCAGCGTGGGCGGCGTCACCGGCGGCGGACTCGTCATCGAGCTCGTCGGCTGGCTCGCCTGGTTTGTGGGCGCAGTGAGGCGCTCGAACAGCGACGACGCGGCAGTGATTCCGGGCACGGACGTGTCGTCGGTTGGCGTGCCGGCCAGCAGCGCCGACAGACCGGGCATCGACAGTCCCAGAGACGAACCCGAGCCGTCCTGCACTCGGGCCAGTCTAACGGCCGATGCCTTTACCGGCTGCTTGACTATTTGATTTGTCGTCAGGGCTGGGCTAAAGCTGACTCGAACCTGCTGTCCAGAGCTGTTTGGCACCGTGATGATATTGCCGTGACTCAGTACCCTCTGGGGTAATGCAGCGGCATTTAGGGCTATCCTCCTTTGCTGCTGTAGTTTTTGATGAGTCAAATTAGCAGGACTGCTGTTTAATAGACTTAAAATTGCTGCGTTGTTGTTAGCTTTCGGCGTTACTTGCGGTGCAACGGTATTCAACGACGCGGCAGCGGCAGCATTCGCTAAAGAATGAAAGCGAGTTCAGTAAAAAAATTACAGAAAGTTTTCAAGCTTTATTACTGATCATAATTACTCACCCGCAGCTTGTTGCTGCTGTTGCTGTTGCTGCTGTTGCTGCTGTTGTTGCTGCTGCTGCTGTTGCTGAGTAAACTGTTGCGCCGAATTCATTAAAGAATTAGCAAGTGCACTGATAGCTAAGTTTGTGGAATTTCTTTGCAGCACGTCATTCGTGTGATTCGAATTGTCAGTCAAGCTGCTCAACGTTCCCGCTTGCAATTGCGCTTGCTAAAATGTAAAAAAAATCGTTGTAAAGACTCGCCGAAAAGTATCGTTTAAATGCTCAACTTACCAAAACAGGTACATTGGTTGTATTATTAGATATTTGTGGCTGTTGCTGAACAGGTTTTTGTTGAAACACAAGAATACCCGGCTGTCCATTACAAACTTGTTGCTGCTGGGCAGCGGCAACTTGCAACTCAGTTTGAACAACGTTAGAAACGTCCAATTGTTGTTGTTGGAGTATGGGTGCAACCCGAGGCACCAATGTCGTTTGTTCTACGATCATTTGCTCCGGTGGTTGTTGTTGCTGTTGCTGTTGGGGGACTATGTTTGCTGTACCCTCTAGAACGTTGATTAGTTGATTTGTTGTTTGTTGCTGTTGCTGTTGTTGTTGCTGCTGCTGCTGTTGCTGTAGTTGCTGCTGAATTTGCTGCTGAACAAGTTGTGTTTGGGGTTGAGCTTGCGGCACTGGTTGTTGCTGCTGTTGCGGCTGCTGCTGCTGTTGCTGTTGCTGAATCTGTTGTTGTTGCTGTGCTTGTACTTGCTGACGAGCAGCCGTTTCCACTGCGACTTTTAGTGAATTAGCTACCTGGCCCGCCAGGTTATTTGGTATTTGACCCGTGAGTTGAGCCCTTTGTAATAACTGCAAACACAACGATCGTAAGTTATCTCAACGAGGTAGTAAATTTTATAGCAAGTTAATAAACCATTAAACTTACTTGCTGCGTCAATCGTTGACTTTGCAATTGTTGAACAAGTTGAGCCTGAAATTTGAATTGATTCAATGATTGGGTTTCTCTCTTAAAAATCTGCAATAATTTTTTGCATACCTTGACTTGCTGCTGAACACGAGCATTCGATGCTTGCTGTTGAGCGAGTTGTGCCTGTGCTCTCTGCATACCGAGGGTACACGAGACGCGAGGCGCTTGACCAGGTACAATGTGCATGATTTTCACTTGCTTTCTTCCTTCTTCCGTGAAGATTTCCGTAAATTGATTTATATACTGATTAGCCTGTGTTCTGGTTCCCAGATGGAATCTGCGAAAAGAAGAAAAACAGCGATGAAGCGAGATGTACTAAAAAAAGCTCGAGCGAGCTTTACAAGCAACGAAAAAAAAAGCACACGCACCTGCACGACGAGCCCTTCTTTTCTCCTTCTCGATAATCAATATCTACGTAGAGTTCGCCAAGGTACTCGGATGTCGAAGGTCTCTGTAGTATGGATAGCTTAATGTGATAAGTACGACCGTTACCTCTGTCCGTCTCGAGGATGTACTCTTCCATGAGCGCGGGCAGACAGTCTCTCGTTTCTTTGGGTGCCTCGTAGGCTTTGGCGTACTTCAGGACGTCCGGCGTCTCGCTGGGCGGCAGAAGCGGCGGCGCCAGCAGCCTCGGCGCCGGACACGCGATGCTCGAGGGCATGATGTGGCCGCGCTTGCTGCGCAGCTTCTGCATGAGATCGGCTATCGTCACGCCCTCGGGCTGCGCGAGCTGCTCGAGTTTCCTCTTGCGATTCACCGAGACCTGGGAGAACTTTCTCGCCTGCCTGACGAGCCTCTGATCGGCGACCAGCGCTTTCGACTGCTTTATCCTGAGGCAGGCCAGCGTCGGTATGGGATTGGGATCCAGAAAGAGGGGTCCCTGCGTGGCGGCCAGCAGTTTGGACTCGAGCTGGAGCCGCTCCTCGTGGCTCCAGTCACCGTCGCTCGTCAGCGCCGCGACGTCGGCGAGCAGGCTCTGCGTGTTGGGCTTGAGCAGCACGTGATGTATCTCCGGCTTCGTGTGCGGATGGACCTTGCGAAAGTCTCGCACCTCGGCGATCACGCAGCCCTCGTAGAAGAGGTGGCCGTGCGATCTCTCGAGCGTCTCCGCCAGCGACGGCGGCAGCTGGCGCGAGTCCAGACAATTCAGTAATTCGCCCTGTTCGTAGCCCATCAGCTGCGTTTCTGCGATGGAGCCCGCGCCGCTGTGACTATTGACACCACCACTGCCGTTCTTGTCGCAGTGATAAGCATTTTTGCTGCAAAAAAACGTTTGTCAATTACTGTTATATCAAGTGTTTACTAGTTGAATGAAAGATGATCGATTACGAGTCAGAGCTTTGATCATTTGTTTTTCTGATTGTAATCAAAAAGTTTATGTACTACATACAATCTAAGACATTAAGTTGCTGATTATTTGATAGAATTGTATAGCAAAACAATGGTTTACCTATTACTCACTGCCAACGAGTAACCCTTATTACCAACATACAGATTTACAATGAGTGTGTGTAAATTTTCATTTTTTACTAATTTTCCTAACAAATTACTGTCATGGTCAAGATTATTCTGAAAAGTGAGAAAGTGATCGATGAAGCTTATATTGTCTCAGGATTCGCTGTTGCTTTCATGAATAATATATATTTTAACCAACCATTATGGAATCCGTCCCATCACCAGATGAGGTCTTTTTTTGTTCTTCCAAAAATAAATTCATGAGCTTCTTATGGATACTCATTTGTTGCTTTTTGGAACTGTGATGACTATTACTACTATGTGTTTTATGCCTACTTATTGAATCTGTAGTTTTACCACCTCCGCTGGCTCCTCCACCAGCATCCACACTCAGAGAGTGCTTTGATATTTGATTTATCATTTCCTAAGAAATAAAAGTTCTCAGATTAAGTACTATCCATCGAATGAAGTTGAAACAAATTGTATCGACTTACTGCTGCTTTATGAAAAGCTTTTTCTAAAGTAATTGCTGGTTCCATCATCACGAATGAACGCACCAGCTTTGTTGACCACTGAGTCTTTTCTGAAGCACTACGGATAGCACAAGCTTCATATTATATTATAGAGTCTTGCAATTTGGGTAAAATTGCCTGCTTATTCACTAAATTCACTACATAATTGCAGATGTGCCTGGTCTCTGGTCATCCAAGAAACAAACAGACTCTGAATCGCTCGCTCCAGTTATGAAGAACTCGCAACGTGCGTACTGCATGAACATCAGATCAGATTCTTGCCAGATGATAAAAGAAAATCACAACACACATCGAATTAAAAAACTTGACGTTTAAAACTCTGGGGTAATTAGCTTGTATCACAATTTGCGAGAACCAAGCACGAAACTCTCAGTGAAGCAAGAACGAACGAACGAACGAACGACGCAGCAGCGAGAGAAGTACCGATACGACGATAACAACAACAACAACAACATCGGAGGGTGACGACTACGACGACGACGACGACGACGACGACGATGGTGTGCTGATGTGGTGGTGGAGGTGGTGGTGCGTATGTAAAAGGCGAGCAAAAAAACGCAGCGCCTGCACTGATTGCGCGTGTTTATTTATTGCAACGCTGCTCTCTGCCGATGATCGCTGAGAAGCAGCAGAAGCAGAAGAACTCGCGGCGATAGGCTTGTAACACTCCTCCGTCGTCGGGCACTACTTCCAATATAGTAGTTAGGTACTGGCAGCAGCGCATATATAACCCTTCTTTGTTGACGTGCACGTTATGTTATGTGTTATGTGCAGCAGTGGCTGCGCTGCTGCTGCTGCTGCTGTGCTTCGTCGTTCGTCGTCGGCTTCGCACGCGAGATAATAACTCGATGACTCTCGCCACGCTTCACATGTACACGTACTCGATCGACTTGCCGCCGACCGCGAACACAGCACCGCGCGACGACGATGGGATAATTGTTGCTCTTCTTCTTCTTCTTCGGCTCAATGGACCGCGGCGACGGCGGGGCCGCAACAATTCTGCATGGTCCGCGCGCGCGAGGCCACTATTATACACACTTGCAAGCGAGAGAGCCCAAGGGTGTGTTGTTGTTGTATATATACAGTCGAGAGAGAGAGAGAGAGAGAGATCCAGCAGCAGAGTCTCGTCAGCGCGAACAGCACGGAGTACTCGAGCCAATGTATAAAGCAGGCAGCAGTAGCAGCAGCAGAGTAGCAGCAGCCAGCAGCAGCGCACAACAGTAGTATATTTACAAATGTGTATACAACACAAGAGTCGGAGAGAGAGAGAGAGAGAGAGAGAGATCACATAAGTCTCTTTTCGAAAAAAGAAAAAAATAAATAACAATATAACTGTCTAGCCGCAACCCGCGCAGTTACGCGGCTATCGATGCGATTCTTGCACTCGATATACGCGCACGGAGCACTAGCAGTAGTAGCACTGGCACACGCACGAATAATTGATGTTTTTATCACTCTGCTTCACGCGCACTCGCACGCACCACGATGTTTAATAATCATACACACAACATCAAACTCGTACTGCTGCAGCAGCAGCAGCAGCAGCCTGAGAGCAGCACTCTTTACACGCGCGGAGGAACATTTCGAGCTCGCGAGCATAACATAGCAGCAGCAAGCAGCAGCTTCAGGCTTCTCTCGCTCGACGACGACGATAGTATAGAACACTCGCTACTATCACTGGGGCACTTGGCTCTGCTGCTCGGCGTAGTTACATTTGCATCGTATAAACTGCACTCCGTGCGATATCGTCCTTTAGCAGCAGCACAGTTGCGTATGTACAGCTGCAGAGCGCGTATTTACGGCAGAAATTCGCGAGAGAGTAACCACGCAAGATATACAGTGTGTAACTTTACTACTCTGCACACAGCTAGCCAAAGCAGAGCAGAGAGCACGAGAGGCTGCTCTGACTCTGTCTCTATACAGTACGATGTAGTAGGTAGTAGTACTGTGATGTGACGGTCGCACCGTCGCGCGGCTGTGCAATGCAGGCACACGACGAATTATTACGTGCGCTTTATAACCTGCAAAAACCCGACTGACTGACTGACTGCTGCTGCTGCCTACTACTACTACTACGACATATATCACTGTATGTAAACTACCTATGTGTATGCTGTATGTACTATAAACTGTACGGGGGCACTCTCTTTTGCGTGGCGCGAGCAGCAGCAGCATACATACCATGTATACCTATCGCTAAACCACGCACGCACTTGCGGGTATAAAGCGCTATCTGTTATGGCTGTTATGCGAATTTCAAAATACGCGCGCGCGGCCGCTTATACGTCTTTATCGCCTATAAGTACGCAATGGAAACGACTGACATCGAGTGCAGCCGTATTCATTTTTTAATCGACGTTTTACACAATTAACGGTATCGATACGTCGTCGCGAGCACAACCCTATGCAGGTTTTTATTTTGACAGTTTGCATCCGCCACCGCCGAACACTTTCAATGATGAGTACAGCAACGCGCGTTCGAGCGATCCAAAATATTCGATCGCACCGCGCAACGATCGCAAGAGAGATCGTATCGTATCGATTATGTAACTGAAAAAACGAACGAATTATAAAACGAGCTCGATATACAACTGCGAACCGCACGAGACGATCCCGTTATATACCGTATATGATCGTTCTCGTAATAATCCAAGTATCCGTTTACGTTGCATTGCCGAGCTTTTCGCGTATTATGCGCCAGCTGCAGCTTCAACGTTACAATATTTATAATACGCGATCCGGGACATTTAAAAGTTTCCGAGAAAATCCGCGCGCGCGTCTCGGAGATCTTTTAAATCTTCTGCGTCAGTAATATTATGATTATTATAAAATGCGCCGCTTGTATCGCAGCCACGCAGTAGGCAGCTTGTTTATTAACGGCCGCTGCTGCTGTTGCGCTACCAGTGCTGCGCTGCGAGTAAACCAGGGCACTGCTTCACCCTCCGTTCGTTCGATAATATACGCGTTTCAGTATCCGAAAGCTCCGAATAGTCGTCATCGTATGTTATAATTGTCAGTCTGAACCGACCAGTCAGTGCCGCCGCATCGCTCCATCCATCGCGCGGGGCCTAGCACCGTGTATATACAAGGCACGTTATAATACATGTAGCGCGATTATATTTCATACGCGCGCCGCGTTGTGGATGTGTGTGTGTGTTGCATCGTCGTTTTTTGATACATACTGGCACGGCATCGAGGCTGCGACGACGACAGTGCAGATTGCAGCAGCAGCAGCAGCAGCAGCTGCCTGTGCATGTGCATGTGCATGTGTAGACAGGCACCGACCAGTATATTACAAGGCGTCGAATTAGTGTGCTTATATATATACGCGGGTGCCGTGCACAGTGCACAGCAGCAACAGCAGCAGTCCATGCGTCGTCGTGACTCTACTCGTTCGTTCCTTCGTGAATAGTTATACACATGTGTATGTGTGTGTGAGTGAGTGAGTGAGTGACATGCGGAGTGAGAGTTCGCGACTCCGCAGCAGTTGTCTGTTGTTGTGTTGTCTGCGTGCACATTGAAATAAGAAGAGTTATAATACGCCGAGAGGATCGTGCATCGCGGCTACCGCTGCTATATACTCGCAGGGCGTTGACGATTATTTAATTCTTTTTTCATTATCTCTCTTCTCTCCCTCTTTTTTTATGTGTGTGCCTCTCGAGTCGCGAAACCTCGCGTCGCCGTCGTAGATGTGTGTTGTTTTACAAGTACATACATACAAGTATATAAGTAGTAGAGGCCCAATACAATACCGCACGCACACGGTTATGATATATATTTTTGTGTCGAGATTGTGTTGACCACAGAGCGAGAGACAGAGAGAGAGAGATACGTATCTGCTGCTTTGGTGTGTTAGTCAGTGCCCGCGACAACGACGACGACGACGACTTCGTACATACATATATACGTGCTCGGCGATTATGGATCAGTGTGAGAAATTCATTTGTACAATCAATCGTCGTCGCGCCTACATTGCAGATTGTGCGAGCACCGATGAGTGTCTGTAAGCTCGGTGCGACGCAGCTTATAGAACGCTAGACATATATAATAGTAAATAATAAAACAAGTGCAATTATTACGCGTGGTACCTCTCATCTCGCTGGATATGTCGACTCGACTCATCGACGACTTTTTTTTACGGCTAGGAACGAGCGACCATCACCGTCAGCGCGAGTGCAAGTGCAACAACCACGACAACAACAACCCCGACGTCGCCGTCGCCGACGATGGCTACGAAAAATCTGACGACTCCAACAAGCACGCAGACGACCAACAACAACGCCGCTTCTTCAACGGATTCACAGACGACGACTACTACTGCTGCTCGTACGCGCTTGAGGGTGCTCTATGATTTCGAGTACGAGACCAAAGGCAGTCGCGTGCACATCGTCAAGAACGAGCGTCTCCTGCTGCTGAACAAGACCAACAACGACTGGTGGCAGGTAGTGCGGCCGGACGACTGCACTCCCAATTACGCCGGTTTTTACGTGCCGGAGAACAGCACCTTCTACGTGCCCAGTGGCTACGTCGTCGAGGAGCCACAGCTACCGGATACCACGAGATTCTATGTTGACAAGGACAAGATGTTCAAGCAGGAATCCAGCCAGGACAGCAAGGATCAGTCTGCTGCCAAGGAGGACGCCAAGGAAGGCTCCAAGGACGGTAGCGGATCCAGAAAAGGACACGACTCTTTCAGGAGCGTCATGAGGAAGTTATCCGGTACCTCGAGTACCAGCAACAGCGACAAAGATTCCTTAGGTAGCAATACCAATAAACCTGCCAAGCCTGCCAAACCACCCAAGGGTGTCAAGAGTGCCAGAAAAAATTCTGCAGACGCCACAGATGACTCTAAGAGCGTACAGAGCAAGAGCGGTGGCTCTGTCAGTGGTAAGAGCAAAGATTTGTGGGAGGGCTCTGCCTTTGGCATGTGTTTTGGCAGAGATTCCAAAAATGTAGACGCTCAAATGTTAAATCCTTTCCAAGAGGAATTGGAAAATGCCTTGTCCAATAGACAATCACAAAAAAGGACCATAATCAATACTAAATCAACTATAAGTAAAAGTGAGGACCAAGCCAACGATGAACGCGAGGATTCATCCAAATTTGAAAATATTCAAAGCAAGTGGGAGAAAGTATCCGCTTCTTTGTTGAAAAAGCCAGAGGGCCATAGTTTTTTAAGTAAAATTAAGGAAGACAAAGTTCAAAAGGTCCAAAGCGAAGCTTCTTCTAGCGTAGAGAATAAAGTTGTACAAAAAACTGAAACAAAAGAAAAAACTATAGAAATTAAGAGATTATCTGAAGGTACAATTGATAAGTTATACAGCAAAGTTGATAAAATTTCTAAAAATGTAGTTCAAACGCAACCTCCAGAAGTGCCTCCTAGACCCATAGAGACTCTTATTCCAGTGGTGACAGCTGTCGACAATAGTGAGACAGTTCCATCCGTTAAATCCGAACCAAGATGTAAAACTCCAGAGCCGATATCCAAAATCCTGCCGGAGCCTGAATCGCCAAACACCAAAAAAGAGGCGGAGAGGCTGATAAACGACAAAAGAAAAATGTGGGCCATAGAGACCCTCATGTCGGAACTGCTGCAATCCTCGAGCAACTCCAGCTCGACGACCAAAGCGACGGAGTCGAGCAACTCCGACGTATCCGGGCCGAATCAGTTGGCGCAGGAGCTGCACGAGATGAACGCGACGAAGCGCTACGAGAACGCCGAGATCCAGGTGAATCTGCTGGACGACGACGATACCAAAGAAAACGAACTGATCAGCGGCATGACCAAGGTCCAGCTGAACTCGTGGAAGAGACGCACGAAGATCTTCGACTTTCCGCTGGTCACGAGCAAACCCCCGATAAGTCCCACGGCGAAATCGCCCAAACTGCTGGACGAGTACAACGAGGCGAACATACTGAACGACAACAACGCGGCGGCGGGTAATAATAAAGCAACGATGGATCATCATCATCACGTGGACGTGCGCGAGAAGCCGTCGTACTCGAACGTCTCGACGAGACTGAAGAGGGACAAAGTGCCATGCAAGCTGAAGATGCCCACCAAGGACTTTCGCGAGGAGCTGCAGCTGACGCCGTCGCTGGAGAAGTTGGCCAGCGAGATCAAGTTTTTGCCCGCCAATTTCAACGAGGCGTACGACGACGCGAGCGGCGACGACGATGACCACAACGACAAATCCTCGCCCGATTCAGGTATAATATATAAATTTTCGACCATTCACCGCAATAAAAAACGAGAGCGCGTGTTGCGATTATCAATTCGTATATCATAACAAAACCGACGACGAATTTACCGATCTTTTTTTTTCTTCGAAACTAACCGATAACGAACCACTACCGCATGAACGACTTATCACGAAGTGAGAAAGAAATAAAAAAAAAATCTGTCGAACTCGTGGCGTTTCTCCAATACTCTCAACCACCGCTCGAGTATATATCCATTCGAGTACTTCCTTTTCGTCGTCGTCTCTTTCGCGGCAGATAAGCCTCTTCTTTTTTTTTACACCTGCCATGGTAAATAAATACCATGCCTTTAAGCTCTCCGAAACATGCTATATGTACAGCATATATACACATAACAAGAGGAGTATAAAAAAGATCGTTCGCATGTAGGTATCCATATCTCACTCTGCGTCGTCGTGTGTACCGAGTATTGAATGTTTGTTTTCGCACACACTCACCGAGAGACTCGTCCGTGTGTATACGTAATAATATTCTAGTGGTTTACGCGGAGGCACATACACACATAGTATGTGTCACATACGTACACGCGTATTAAAGTACACCATGTACTTATTTAACACACAGCCCGCGGGCGTGAGGCCTCGTGCGCGTCTCGCGAAAGACAGAGAGAGAGAGAGAGAGATAAAAATCTGCGTGAGTCACGATAATCGTAAAAAAAAAGAAGAAGACGAATGGAAAAACGAAAATATATACGTTCTCACGCATCGCGAATCCGAGCGCGCGCGCATCCGATACTAAACGTAAATTAGCCGCGACGCGAACGAATAGTTTTTTTTTTTAATATATATTTTCTGCATTATGCAGACATGTGCGGCTCTTTAATGGGGCTCATCTCAAAACTCTTTATAATTCGACTTTCACTGCGCCTCGCGCGCCAACAACACGCATGCTGCAACAGACAGCGCACTTGTGTGTGATACAAGTGAACGTACACACAGACAATTATCATTGGTGCACCACATGCCTCGATACATATTATAAAATCTAGACTCTCGATTCCCGATCTCGAGAGAGATCGTTAATTATTCGCTAAACAAATTGGCCCGCGCGAGCGAGCGCGCGAATTTCGAAAAACGATCTCTCTCTCTCTTGGACTCGGATATGGCTGCTGGTGGCCAGCTGTAATAGACGTTTTTGATATATATCGTCAGTAAGTTACATACACCTCGTGCTCGATCGTAATATGCGTTTATTACATGAGTCACTGCTGCCGCTACCGCCGAGAGTAATCGAGAGCGCGCCGAGGCTGAATAGATATTGCACACACGGTACATGTGTGTGCGTTATCCTAGATGTATACTTAGTCGGTCGGCGGCGTTACGTTATAATGCTGTATATATATAGCTCGCAACATAGAGGTACCTTTTTATTCATTCGCTCTCGATCGAGAGGGAGAGAGCCAAAGTGTTATACAGATATCGGCTTTATATTATATTTTCGTCGATACCTAAATTTGCTTTTATCGTTTTTGACAGTTCGAGCCGTGTCTCTCTCTGTACTTCCGGTTGCTTCGCTCGCTCGCGCGGCTAATGTTTATTTTAAAACCCCCGGCGTGCGCTCGATATACACATCACATCTCTCTCTCTCTCTGCATTATATAGATGATAGTAATAGGTACACGCGTATATAGACTAACTAGAGACGCGGCGATGACAGGCGCAAAGGAAATGAAGAAAAAAAAACAACGACGATGGTAGCTGCTGCCGATGTTGCTACTATGCGTCCATTACGTAGTATAATGGCTTTTCGATGTGCGCGCATATATTGTATACTACTGTACATCGGTGAAAGCAACGAATGATACCGACTCTTTTCCCTTTTTTTATTTTTTTTTTGCTTCTTCCTCATTTTGGAGATTTCTTATACATATACTTTTCTATATACACGGGCGCACGTAGTACTAGAATAAATGAGACACGTTGACGTTTTACAAATGTCTTCGTAACAGTTTGCGCGCGTGTAAGCGATGAATCGCGTTGTTTCGACTCAACACTTTCGAGAGATGTATATAATAATAATATAATCGACGGGAAAGTCGTTTCCGCGTAAAAGAAGTATAATGGGTAGTAAGCGGCTTCCATTTATACGCACCGCTTGAGACCTTATTAGAAACCACTTTAGGGGGAATCGATCCTCCAACGGTTATATACTACTTGATACAATATAGAAAGCTCGTCTACGTATTTGAATTAATTGATAAAGGGCTACGTCGATGCTTTTTGTTTCAGAGTATCCAGGCTCCTGCATAACTCTAAGCCACGACTCGCTGCGTCTGTACAAGCGTCGCTCCAAGTCCGACTCGGCCCTGAATCGTCATCACCATCGTCATCATCATCAGCTGGATAACAACAACGGTAGCAATAGTACCGGGCGACGTTTGACCAGCGTCATCGCCGACTCGTCGTCGTCGTCGTCGCACCAGCAGTCCGCAAGTATCGTCAGACCTAAGTCGAGCCACAGTCACGTCGAGATATCGTCCATTCGTTCGACTAACGAGCAGCAGCATCGAAACAGCCGATATCAACCGCAACAGCAGCAGCAGCAACAATCCGCGCGACAGTCCACCGAGAGCATCAGTCATCATTACCGACCACACGTAGCCGCGAGATCGTGCATCAACAACAAGCTCGACCGGAAGAGCAAGAGCATGGGCGATCTGGACTGCGACGACGACGACGAAATGATGAACGACGATGACTGCATGATGGAGCAGCAGACTACCTACGCGAGCTACGAGAGGGACAACAAGAGGCGATACAAGCCCGTGCCCAAAATTAGATCCAAAGAGTCGTTCAGGAGATTGAAGCCGTCGCTCATTTTGGTAAGTCGAGTACGCGCGGAAGTAGTTGTTTATTTGTCTCGAACTCGTGTACATAAATATTTGTGTCTTGTTTTTTTTTGTCAGCCCAACGCGAGCTCTCAGGAGCGACTAGCCGGCAAACCGGTACCGGCCAAACGTCGCATGATACAGCCCCAGACATTGACGACGACGACGCCGCCACCGCCTCCGAGCCAGCTGGACAGCAGCTACGACGATCTGAGCTCGTCGGCCGAGCTCGACCTGGACCGCAGCACGGCGCCGAACTTCAAGTCCCTGCTGAGGACGCCCGACAGCGGCTCCGACGAGTGCCTCCAGTACAAAGCCTTCCCGACGGCGAGATCCGCGACGACGACGACGGACGAGTCGGCCGCGTCGTCCCTCGTCCAGAGCCCCATCAGCGGACGAATCTACTCGGCGTCGGTGGTGCAGGACTGCAGCAACTTGCTGGAGAATCTGGTGGATCTGCCGGCGGGCTGGAGGCAGGCCTACGACGACGTGGCCAAGCGCATCTGCTTCTTCAACGAGCAGGGCGACAAGGTACTATCGAGCAGCTCGGTCATTAACCGAGAGCGCGACGATATTGACCGTCTGTTGCTTTTTACGCAGTGGTTCTCGTCCAGCGACGCCGAGGGCAAGATCTACTTCTTCGAGGAGAACAGCAATCAGTCCTCGTGGACGTTGCCGCTGTCCGGCAGGCAGCAGCAGCTAGCCGCTACTACTACTACCGCGACTACTACTAACGTGAATCGAGACAACCTGAGGCCGAAGGGTGTGACGGGCGTCGTTGCCGATTGGCCTCAACTTTTCGATGGAAACATGGTAAACTTTTGAGTTTCGTGATTTTTTTTTGGGGGTGACATTCATATAGAATTTACTAACGTTTACCCGATGGATTTGCAGTGCATCTTGAAGGAGGGCATAATCAATAAAACCAAAATAACGACGGAGAGCGGCAAGAAATTGAGAAAGGCCTGGTGCAACTCGTACGTGGTTTTGACCGAGTTGTTTTTATTGTTTTTCAAAGATGCGAAATCTTTCGCTGCGATGGTAAGTTAATCATCTATACATCTCTTTTAGCCATCGATAATCCTGAGAAATGTCCATTCTTACGAGATCTCTTTTTTTTCTGTTTAGAAAATGGACCAATCGACGGGAGCCAAGCCTGAAATATCTGTGGATTTGAACGGTGCCTTCATAGAACCTGTGGATAAATTAAGTAATAGGAAAAACGTTTATCTTATTAATACCCTGCTGGGACTTCAAGTATTGATACAGTCGGACAATGCGTCGTCCATAGCCGAGTGGTATCGAGAAATACTTAATGCCATCCAAAGGCTGGTAAGTTCAACACGTACTTGAATTTAGATTCTACGAACGATTCGTTGCAATTTTATAACTTTTTTTTCTTTGTCATTTTCAGCCATTTAGTCAAGGGTATGGGAAACTTTCCTCATCGAGGGAATGAAAGATGGTTGTTGAAATCGTGTAGTTATGTGTATCTACTTTATTCCGATGAAAATTCGTTAACTTTCCAAAGTCTAGGTCTTATTGTTAAGAGAAAAGAAAAAAATTATGAAATGACGTAAATTATATAATTGTACAATGTTATCCGAGTATTTTTATATTACTCGTTATTACAAAGTAATGCTTATTTTTAAATTTATATGTATACTTTATGTTAAGCATAAAAATCGAGTCTTTTAAAGTATGTTTTTTAAAAAAAAATAGAGGTAAAACTAGGTAAATTGTTATTACTGTATAGAGATATTATAAATGCATTTTAATGAGTATAAAAATAGTGATTTTATTAAAGATATTTTTTTCTGCTTATACACAGAAAAAATTGTTTTCTTTTTTTTTCTCTCTAAAATATAATTAACTTAATCGATGTTGACATTATAAGTATTGCTGTTGCATAAATTTAATTACATAAAGAAAAGTAAAACCAAATTATTGCCCAAGCATCAATGCATTTTTTCTAAAACCACGAATAGCCACCAAACGTCAACGTTTAGTCTCACAAGCACTTGGCCAGAAAATTTGGCCTTAAACATGGAAGAGTATACACAATAAATATTTTATTGAAACCTATCACAAAATCTATTTTTTTTTTTTGAGTATAACAACTAATTAAATATCTAAATACTCGCTAACTTCTACAAGTAATTTCAGTGTTTTTCACTCAGATACACGATACATAATCTCTTACGTGCCAAAATAAATACTAAAAAATCTAAAATACTATGTACAATTTTCAATAATTTCAAAAAGAATCACTCATAAAAATTATCAAAGATCACCCGGCAAGAAATAAAAGTGAAGATAAAAAGTAATATTGCAACTCCCGATTGTTAAAATATAAAGATTAACAATTCCCATGCACTTTGATCGCATAATAAATTGGTAGTCGCTGGTCGTATCGTTCTGTAGCGATACCACGGCAGTAATGTCAAGATTCCTTGTTGAGTATCGTACGTAAATCATCGGGTAGAGCAAGCGTCATCTCATTGAGTCGTTCACGTATCATCTCTTGCACCGGAGAGTCTACCGGTACCTCATCGAGGTTACTCTTTTCCAGTTTTTGACGGATGCGTAGAATCATATCGACTATTTCGACTTCTTGCTTATCTCTGACCCATGATCGTAAATCCTAAAAAAAAAAAACAATTATTCAGAAAAATTATAAATTATCTGAAAAATCATCCACGCAACATTACTTACGGCTTGTGAAAGTCTTTCAAGCTGAATAGCTTGTAACTTGTTTGTAAGCTCGACGTATCTTGCTTGAAACCAGCCTGAAAAATTCGGCGATCTAAAAAATCTTCTATAAAGACCAACCCAATCACCTTTGATTCCAGTTGTTAACTGAGGTCCTGCGTTATTTAGCGTTGCCAAAAAATCATCAGGATTAAAAAGTTGAGGTATTGGTGTAGCCTGAAATATTATGAACTTTTAGTCAACTTCAACAACGGTATAAATTAAAGTTAAACATTAACATACTTTGAACGGAGATATAGTTTTTTGAAGAGGCATTAAACTAGCTATGTATCTTTCTAATGGAAACATAAAACTTTCTGTCAGTTCTGTTAAATGCTGCCTAAGCAGTGCAGTTTGTACTTCTCCTGGCCTTCTCAGTTGAACACCTTTGAGCAATTTTTTTAGTATAGCTTTATCTTTATTTAAAAAAGGCTTATATTGAGTATAGAGTCCAGGTTTTGAATCAAGAACCTTTAGACCCTCAGATCTTTTTGATTTGTACTTTGGGCTTTCTGTGAATAATAATTCAAAGTTAGTTTTCTTTGATTCATAACGAAAATTGAAATAACTAACAATGCAATAAAACTTATACCTCCAATACCGTTTTCGGCAACGCGAACGATGTGTGGCCAATGCCTAAGAGTTTTGGCAAAAAATGGATTCGTTACACCTAATATCACTGATGGTGGACTCTGGCTGTCCATTGTATATTCTTTAAATTCGGAATCGTGTATTGTGAAATAAGGTCGGTGATCAGCACAGTATTTCAATGGTGCTATCATCCTAAAAAAATTTAAAAATTCATGAACAAAACTTTTTAAATATGGGAAGTTACATTTTCAAAAAATGTCAAAACTTACGAAGTTAATGTATGAACTATATCTGAACTCGTAGTAGGCGAACTTGTCATGACAACAATTGGTTCGCTTAACAATACTAATTCCCATAATAAGTGCACATGCGCAACAACACTAGATAAATGTTTGAACATATCATTATCATAAACTGAAGTCAAGAGTAAACTGCGAGCAGCTGCTACTTTAGATGGGGCAGATTCCCCAGCTGCTACATTTGGCACTGATGTTTTGAAGGCATGGTTTGGAATATATGTCTGAAATATAAAAGTTCTTATTTAATTTTAGATCAAGAGTAGATAGTAAAAATACAATCCATATGACATACTTGAAACAACACTCCCAACAACGGTAAATGCACAATCTGACCAGGTACAGGAGCAGGCCATCGACTAATTTCTTTAATTATTCTTTCCATGCAAGTTTCACCACTATCAAAATATTCTGGAGCAACCAGTGCACATATTTCAGTGAATAAATTTACAAATGGAAGCCTTGTTACGATAACAATACTCTACAATACAAATAAGAAACTTTCAGTGTTTTACATAAGTATTAATTTCGATAACAGAATATTCTTATAAATTACCTTTTGAAAGTAACCCCTAGGAAGATTTTTATCTTTAACTTGACGGAAATACACATAGCCTGTGTAATAATCTTTGTCGGTTTGTAGGAACATTGGTGATTTTTTATTATATTCTTTCTGTGCTGCAGTTTCTTTGAGAAATTTGGCACTTTTCTTTACCCTTACATGATACTGAGTATCTCCCATGCATCCTGAGTTTGAATCAGGAAAAGCCAAGTAACAAATATTGGTTCTTTCTTGCTCCAATAATTCAACATCATCTGGATAAATTGCCTGAAATATGATAATTTAATTATAGATGACATTCTCATTTTTGTTATAAATATACAATAACATAAAAACTAAACCAAAGTGTCACGACAGAGTAAACTTATAGGTAAACACCAACTCGAGATCTAAACAAGATTAGAGTACATGTTTGGCTTCAAACCATCTTATCTCGACACGATGGCAAACAAGCAGAAGGTTCCAAGCGATAAACCTACCTCGATGACCTGTCCCAGCTCGAGATCAAAGGTGACAATGCAGATGCAATGTATCCAATTGTCAAAAGCCTCCCTCAGCTTTTCGTTCTTGAACCAGGCTTGTGAATTTTTTTGTGTAGCACCAGAGGCCTGCTGGGTGGCATCGTTGTCCACCCCCCGCAGGTCAGCAGCACCACCACCGTCGTCGGCATCCTTGGAGCTGCTGCACGGCTCGGACATGATGATCGATAGAGGATATATAAATAGAATATATATCGACGTTGGTCAGAGCACGAGCTGAATTAGATCGATGCCGAGGAGGAGGAGGAGGATGCTGCGTTCGAAATTCACGTAGATTTCCGCCGCGCTATATCCCATTATTATTTATATACGCGTCCGTATGTGGCGTATTTTCAACGAGTATATATCATGACGTATGGTGCGGAGTGTATGCGTGCATGTGACACCTATTCCTTAGACACGATCGAGAGCACGGGCAGCAGCAGCAACAGCAAACTTTTAGTTCACCAGTATTTTCAATCTGCGCACATTTTCGACGAGTCTCGGTAGCATTGGCAGACGATACGAGGCTGCAGCAGCAACACGGCCATTCATCTTTTTATTGAAAACACACAGTGCACAGATATTTGTATTGTGACACGGATGGGGNGGGGGGGGGGGGGGGGGGCCAAACGTGAAGGTATTCTCTTACGGTATTTACTTGCGTGCCTCGCGGAATAGACAATACTGCCTCTGTGTGCTACTTCTTCGATACATGTATAGTTTAGGTAGTATATCTATATCAAACAGTATTTCTCACAGCTGAGCAGCAGCAGCGAACTGCGGGAGGCGAGAATTCGCTCCTCTCTTTCGAGTTTCGCTGTATATTCTCTCTGTCTCTCTCTTTCTCCTGCCTGGTGTGTTGCGCATGTTTTTGTCTGCTGGCGCTGCTCCGATTTTCTTCCGCGTTTCGACTCGAGTCTCTTACGTACATACATAGCACTGACTGCGTGACATTATGATTATACCCGCGGAGTGCATGTGCACTTTCACGTTGTTGTTGTGCGTTGGAGCGTAACCGTCCACCCGCGTAAACATCGCGAGTCGTTTTTCAAATGAATGGAACGTCCGTCGATATCGATCATGGCTCGCGTTACGAACTCCACTGTTATCGCTTAATAATTAACGCGATCAAATAATATTTTGTGAAGTTAATCGTTGTTGTTTTTTTTTTTATTACCGTGCGTGAAGCTACCTATATACAGATTTTGTTATCGTCGCTGTCAGTAGACGGTAAAACGATAATTTGAAAGCGTCGTCGATGGTGCTTTGATTTAGTCGACGCTATCGAGAGTACGATTTTAATTTTAATTTTTGTGAAAGATCAGCTTTTAATTTTTGCGAATTCGTAACCTCTGCGGATTGGCGATTATGGCGGGAAAGGAATTTCAAATGTCGGACGAATTGAAGAGAAGCTACTTGGCCGCTTATCAAACGCTGCGCTTTTCTACGGAAAATCGCCAAGTCTCCGATGCCGAGACCGCCGATGTTATGCGACGATGTCTTTTTATCAAATATGCATCCTGCGTAAACACGTACGTTTTTTCATTATTTTCGCATTTACGTCACTTTTATTCAAAAATCATATCGTTTACTTTTTATTTTACAAGGCTCGGCGACGATGCAGCTCTCGCAGTGTTTGAAAAAGATTTACAGAAGTACACGGATTTCGTGGACAGAGCAAGCGGCTTGAATAATTATTGGAAGCAATTCGAATCATTGGACGTCGATACGGACAATGATCCCCAGGACTGGACAGACATTCCAAATGACATCAATGAAACTTTGAAACTCAAAACTAAGTTGCCTTGTGCAGATGATCCAACGCAGCCCTGCAAGAATCTACCTTACAATGATAGAGACATTGAGAAAATGATGCAATTGTGGAAAAATGATGGAACATCGCCAAGAACAAGGAAAATTCCTGCCAAACAGAGCAACGTTCATGATGGAGGCAAGCAACAGAAATTGAATTTTTCAAATTTGATCAAGACCGCACAGCCAGCTGTTAAAAATAATTTAGAAAATAATTCTGGACCCGATAAAAAACCAATATTACCACATTTAAGAGCTCAAACAGTATCTGGCAATTCGAATGGTTTGGGATCCGATAAGAGACCAATTTTACCACACTTGAGAGCTTCATCAGGTCATACTGACCCCAAAAGTTCTGGATCCGATAAAAGACCAATTTTACCACATTTAAGAGCTCCAACACTTTCTGATCCAAATGGTTCTGGATCTGATAGAAAACCACTCTTACCACATCTAAGAGCTTCATCACAATCTGAAGCAAATAGCCTTGGATCTCAGTCTAGGCCAGGCTCAACTTTTCCACCATCTTCTCAAGCAAGGTGGCAAACATCTAATTCCAAGTATGTAAATATTGAACAAAAAAGTCATGGGATAAAGGCTAATTTCTCTTATCAAGGAAAAAATGATTCCAATTCTGTTGAAAGAAAATATGAAAGACCAGAAGTTGGAAAACCAAATTATTCTTACAAACAAGAATCTCATTACAATGAACGAAAATATGATAAATATGAAGATAAAAAATCTAATTATGGTAATAGAAATGAATCCAGGCCTATTGAAAGAAGAGAAGAAAAGAAAGAAGATAGTAGATATTCTGGATTCAAAACCGCTAGAACAGAATTATCGATACAACAAGCTAAGAATAATAACAGAGGGCAAGGGTACTCAAGACAGCCCCAACCACCAGTTAATAATAGCCGGCAACAGCCTGTTAGCAATAGGCAACAACCACCGGTAAAGAAATCACTTGGTGGACGAGCATTAAATTCTCCGTTTGTATGCCCTTTCAAAGAAAATCAACCGAAAGAAGAGGAGGAACCTCCAGAACCAACAGATGAAAGACTGAAAAATATAGAACCTAAGATGATTGAGCTTATAAAAAATGAAATCATGGATTGCGGTCCACCAATACAATGGGATGATATAGCTGGTCTAGATCATGCCAAAAGAATCATCAAAGAAATTGTTGTGTTTCCAATGTTAAGACCAGATATTTTTACGGGATTGAGAAGACCGCCAAAGGGAATTTTACTCTTTGGACCACCTGGAACTGGAAAAACTTTAATTGGCAAATGCATAGCTTCTCAAAGTAAATCTACATTTTTTTCGATCTCGGCTAGCTCTCTAACATCCAAGTGGGTGGGAGAAGGTGAAAAAATGGTCAGGGCCCTCTTCGCCGTGGCCCAAGTCGAACAGCCATCGGTAGTTTTCATCGATGAAATCGATTCGCTTCTATGTCAAAGATCGGAAACTGAACACGAGTCGTCGAGAAGAATGAAAACAGAATTTCTCGTACAATTGGACGGTGCCGCAACCGGTGACGAGGACAGAATTCTCGTGATTGGGGCGACAAATCGGCCTTACGAACTCGACGAAGCTGCTCGAAGACGTTTAGTCAAACGTTTGTACGTACCTCTACCGGAATTAGAGGCAAGAGCTCAAATCGTTCACAGATTGTTAAGGTCAGAGCGGCACGACCTCACCGACGAAGATATCATCAAGATCGCCGAATTAGCCGAAGGTTACTCCGGTGCAGATATGACGAATTTGTGCAAGGAGGCCAGTATGGGTCCGATTCGAAGCATACCGTTCGATCAGTTGGAAGGGATCAGCAAAGAGGACGTGAGGAAAGTTACATTCGTCGATTTTCAGGAAGCTCTCGACTCGATTCGTCCGTCCGTCTCCCAAAAAGATTTGGCAGTTTACATCGATTGGGATCGTACCTACGGTACTGCAAGTGTTCAATCGAAATAAATAATAAGTTTGAATCACAATTATAAATAGAAACACACTTTCGTAGTATTGTAATTAAAAGCTCGAAGCTTTCGTTTTATTTATAAAAATTACTTCTTAAGATTTATATTTTTATACTTGTAATAAATTGAGATCAAAACTTTAAGTTTGTAAAAAAAACCTGAATACAATTTTTTTTAGAAAAATCACAACAAAATCATTATATTCTAAAAATTGATTTGCTACAAAATAAATTAATATCTACTTTCTGAATATCTGAGAAGTTCATTATAAAGTATAATTCTAAGTATAAATTAATTTAATTGAACTTCACGCTAACAATAGAATTTTTAGTAGCTACTATGAGTCTTTGATCTCCAAATACTTCTGTTACGTTAACAGAAACAATAGGTTCACTAGTTATTTGTAATTTTTTGAATTGAGAATTTCGAAAACTAAATGTTAGTAAAGATTTTTCATTTTCCATTGGATATAAGTACACATTTCCTGTAAAAAAAAACACATGATTTTAGATAAGATATCATTTTATTACAATTCATTGAAATGACTTAATAATTACCTGAATCTAATCCTATTATTAAAACTTTGACATGATAATGAACTGCTGTAACTACTCCACCTAGAAGTGGAAAAGGATTGCACAATCTCCATTTAGATCTGTTGACTGAAATACCTAGCTTTCCATATTCTAAAAGAAATTTTAAATAATGATTTGAATCTTAAATTAAGAAATTATCATTGTTATAGAAAATAATAATCTTAGTTACCTGTGACACAAAGTATGACTCGTGGATTGAATAAGTAGTAATTTCTGACATATTCACTTGCTTCTGGAGTTCCAATACGCTTACAAAATTCAGGTTCGACTTGTTCATTACTTTTTGGACCAATTTTTCTCAAATCTATTTCCACATAGATACCCTCCTCAGTCCATAAGCACAACTAAAAGATGACAGTAATTTTAAACATCGTTATAGTTACGAATTAAATAATTTTATCTTACAAAATGTCTGTAAATGTTCATGACAGCAGTTTGTCCAAGACCAGATCTTGCATCCATTAGAGAAAAATTACATTGCTTTTGATTTTTTGTATTGTACAAGTGAAACTTATGAGGAACTTCGGTATTAGCACAGTAATATCCATAGCCAGAACTGCAAAATTTATTTTGAATGTAATTGAAATGTCAATTAATTTAATCTAATTGCATACCATATTACAGTTCCACTTGCACGTGTTATCGGTTTTTTTTCTTTGAAAATCCACATTCTGTTCTTTCTTGATAACGATGAAGATAGAACTATTGTTTTATTGAATTGTTCGCCTGAAAATTATTTTGTACCACACGAGTATTAATATTTTCATAATGAATGAAGAAAGTATTTTTGTAAAATAAGTACCCGTTTTAGTTAACTTTAGAGCTGTCACTTCTTCAACTTGATCAAATTTGTGCATCAATCTATCGTTCTCTATATTGTAAACATTAATGAATCCATCATTAGATCCAACAGCTACAAGTTCACCTGAAAAAAAAAATTAACATCATTAAAAACGCTCGATTTTATTTCGAATAATTTATTTGATTCAAACGCACCTAGAACAGCTATATTAGTGATTCTTTCTTGAGGACGATTCTCCGGTATGGCAGGCAACACTTTGATCGTGTCAACTTGGAGCTTTTCAACGTCTTCCCACGTAATCCAAGCTTTATAAATCGTCATCCATATCTTGGATTCGAATTTCCGAGTTTCGTAATAATTTTCTTTGTAATCGGGATCGTAAATGAGAGGAAACAGTACCGAATCCTCGAGGAGAATGTACCAATAATGTTTTGGAATGCTGTTTAAGCATTGCCAATACCAAGCATCCGAAGTCTGCAAAAATGATTATGAAAAATCACGATCACGCGAATTCGAATTTGACCATTAAACGCGATCAAAGAGTGCACAAACCTGCAAGTGTCTCGCGATAATCAGTTTCCATGTCTTGCTGACGGTTTTCAATCGCATCAACGATTTCGCATCGACGTTGGCCAAAATCTGCTCCCACAATTCCACGGGAAACATTTTCTTCAATCTTTACTCTCAACGATCGTGAAATTGAAAAAAAAAAAAATCCGAAGTCGAACGAGCACCGAGAACGGAACAAAGGGATCGCGCTTCGAAATACGTGCGCTGCTGCTGCTGCTGCTGTACACTGCGACGAACTGGCACAGTGCGAATAAAGACAGTTGACGGCGCGCCGGATGATCGCGAGCTGCGTCTCAAAAACTCAATTGCTTATCATACCCGTGCGAATGGCAAACCATAGCCAATGCATCGTCTACTGCTATTTTTCTTACTAGGTGTCCGATCAAAGAGTTTTAACCTTGTCAGCACAAATGTTGTGATTATTACGAAGAGCCTACGGGACGCAACGAGAAAACAATTCTTAGAAGTACGTTTCGGACTCGTATGTACTACGTAAAGTGCGATTTCTTTGCAGAGGGATACCTATAGGTACTTAAATGAAAATAACTGAATGAGAAAAGGTAATGAAAAAATATATTTAGTTTATAAATTTTATACAAAAGAGAGATAATATATTATCAAATTTGTTTTATCACATAAAAATTACAATTTATTTTACAACTATATGATGTATCCGTGACAAAAATAAACCTATCAATAAATATTTGTAGAAAAAATGTATCACTAATTGTGTGAAGTAAACTTTACATATTTATAACGAAATTGCAGTCTCGTCTCATCGATCGAAGAGCAGAGTTCTCGGCTTCACCGGATCCTTGTCGGCCTTGTGCAGCAGCTTGAACAGTCCCGTGCCGACCGGCACCGGTATACCCATGATAATGGACTCGGACACGCCGCAGATGGCGTCGGTCTGCCCGTAGAACGCCGCGTCGAACAGATGATCGGCCGTCTTCTCGAACGAGGCGAGATTCAGCACGGACTCCTTCATCTTCGAGAGGCCCTGGCGAGTGATGCCCAGTACCTCGCCCCGACTCGTCATCAGGTCGGCCACGAGCATCGGATGTCGCCGATCGATGCTCATGCCGTGATTCTCCATGACGAGCTTGATCTCCTTCATGATGGTGGCGCGGGCCGCCTCGATGCCCAGCGTCTTGAACACCTCGATGGTGTTGTTGGAGGTGCAGCGCTTACCGAGCACGCCCCGGGTGGCCATGACCTCGCGCATGTCGTCGCCCTCGACGAACAGCTTGTAGCCGCCCGCCGTCGAGTCGTCGCTGTGAATGACGGCCCGGGTCACCGAGGCGATGCCCTTGACCGTGACGCGGGGCAGCTGCTCCTTGAGCACGGCCAGCAGCGTGCTCAGGCTCAGCCTCGAGTCCATCCTGTCCGGATAGACGGTCAGCGTCTGTCTCCGCGCGTTCACCTCCACGGCCTTCTCGGGGATCTTCAGCTTGGAGCCGCACACCGACTGGGCTATGCTGTGTATGTTGACCTCGAGCTTCAGCAGCTTGACGCGCTCGGCGTCGATCCTGAGACGCAGGTAGCAGCCGCGCGGCCCCACCACCTCCTGCACGCAGGCGGTGATCTCGCCGAGGCTCGTCTTCTCGATGCGTCCCTTGACGCGTCGCGCGAACTCCGGATCGCGCTCGTTCTCCAGGTGGGCCGTGATGATGGGCGTGCTGATCTTGGCGCTGGCGTTGATGATCTCCTTGATGCGCGGCACGCCCTGGGTGATGTTCATGGAGGCCACACCGGCGAAGTGGAACGTCTTGAGAGTCATCTGGGTGCCGGGCTCGCCGATGCTCTGCGCCGCGAGGGCACCCACTGCGGTGCCCGGCTCGATGCGCGCCCTCATGTACTTCTCCTTGCACGTGTGTATGAAGTCGACGAGCTGCGACACGGTGAGCCGCTCGACGTGACGATAGACGGCCGCCTCGTGGCCGGGCTTGTTCAGGTTCTGGCGCATCTTGGCCACCCTCACTGCGGTCGAGCGCAAGAACAGCGTTATCTCGTCCTTGAACTCGCTGCTGAGGCAGTCGTACTCGCTGGATCGGAGCAGCTCCGCGGTGGCCTTGTCGATGCTCGGCCCGTCGAGCGACTCCTCGTCCGGCCAGGCGTTCCTGGCCCGCACGTCCTCGAGCACTCGCCTGTAATCCACGGGGCAGTCCTTGCCCTCCATGTAGCTGGGGTCCATGGCGTCGCCGCCGTAGAGCTCCTGCACGATGTCGCCCACGGAGTTGCGCACCGTCATGTCGTAGTGCAGGCACAGATCCTCCAGACTCTTGACGAGCCTGCGCTGCATGTAGCCGGTCTCGGCCGTCTTCACGGCCGTGTCCACCAGGCCCTCTCTACCGGCCATCGTGTGA
This sequence comes from Trichogramma pretiosum, assembly GCF_000599845.2. Taxonomy (NCBI): domain Eukaryota; kingdom Metazoa; phylum Arthropoda; class Insecta; order Hymenoptera; family Trichogrammatidae; genus Trichogramma; species Trichogramma pretiosum. The sequence goes on along the minus strand of NW_019641621.1, from coordinate 693,623 downwards.
AAGAAGAACTCGGTCGGACTGAGGCCCGAGTAGAACGAGGACTCGACGAAGCCCCGCGCCGCGGGCAGCTTGTCGCGCTTGGCGAAGTGCGGCAGTGCCCTGGCCTCGAAGCCGTTGGGCACTCGGTGGCCGTTGATCGCCTGCTGGCCGACGCACGCGATCATCTGCGAGATGTTGATGAAGCTGCCCTTGGAGCCCGACAGAGCCATCACCAGCGGACTGTTGCTCGGGTGCAGCTCCTTGAGGCAGATCTTGCCGGCGTGATCGCGAATGACGGAGAGCTCCTTGAGTATCATGGCCTCGAGGGTCTCCTCGGCGCTGCAGCCCGGCTGGCTGGTCAGCTTGCCCTCGTCCATGCGCTCGATCAACTCGTTGCACTTGGCGTAGCCGCGCTCGAGCAGCTCCTGCTTGGCCCGAAGCAGACTCTGGCCCGGCCGGACGTCGCCGATGCCGATGGAGAAGCCCCGATTCATCAGGTAGTAGCTTGCGACCCGGGCCAGACGCCACATGACCCTGGTCGAGGCGTCCTCGCCCCAGTCGCGCAGCAGCACGTAGAAGATGTTCTGCTTGGAGCCCGAGCCGAGGCTCGACTTGTCCATCGTGCCCGCGAGCAGCTCCGAGTTGCGCACGATGACGTACGAGTCGTTGATGCAGAGCTCCTCGCCGCTCGTGTAGGCCTTGCCCTTGGCCCGTAGATTGGCCTTGATCGGGCACTTGGGATTCGGTCGGATCATCAGTCCGAACAGCTGCTTGCCCGTCCACAGAACCATCGGCTTCATAATGGCCGGCGGCGGCAATTGGATCGTCGTGCAGGCGTCCTCGCCGCACAGAATCTGACCGATCAACTGGCAGGCCTGGGCCTTGTTGAAGAACGCGTCCTTCTGGGTGAGCAGATAGGCGCCCGTGATGAAGTCCTGAGTTGCGGCTATGACGAGCTCGCCGTTGCGCGGCGTCACGAGATTGGCCTTGTCGCTCATCAGCACCAGTGCCTCGGCCCTGGCCTCCTCGGTCTGCGGCAGATGCAGATTCATCTCGTCGCCGTCGAAGTCGGCGTTGTAGGGCGTGCAGACGCACTCGTTGAAGCGAAACGTCCGATCCCGCAGCACCTTGGCTTTGTGGGCCATTATGCTGAGCTTGTGCAGGGACGGCTGACGATTGAACAGGACGACGTCGTCGTCGCAGAGGTGGCGCTCCACCGTGTCGCCGTAGCGCAGCTCCTGAGCCGCCCGCCGACGATCGCCGTACTTGAGGAACTTGCGCACCTTGGTCCTGCCGTCCACGACGTAGTTGGCGCCCGGGTGTAAGTCGGGCCCGTTGAGCACGAGCCCACGCAGATACTCGATATTGATCCCGTTGACTCGCTCGGGATAGGTAAGTATCTTGGCGATGTGAATCGGCACGCCGACCTGCTCGATGCGCAGATTCGGATCGGGCGAGATCACGGTGCGACTGGAGAAGTCGACGCGTTTGCCGGACAGATTGCCGCGAAAGCGGCCCTGCTTGCCCTTGAGACGCTGCACGAGGCCGCGGCCCGTCTTCTTCGGCTGCATCTTGAGCGGTATGCCGGACATCTCGCTGTTGACGTAGAGAGCGCAGTGCAGCTGCAGAAATTCCCAGGCGTCGTTGTACATGGTCATCTTGACGCCGCGCTGACGATGATGACGGATCGTGTCGTTGAGGAACAGTATCTCCGACAGTTTCATGGTGAGATTGTCCTCGTTGGTGCCGGCCTTCATGTCCGAGGCGACCGTGGGCCTGATGGATATCGGCGGCACCGGTATCCTCGTCAGTATCAGATCCTTGGGCAGACCGCAGTCCGGGTTCATCAGCAGCAGCGGTATGTCGCGGGCGGGTATGCGCTCGAACAGGCCCAGGCATTCCAGCGGATTCAAAAAAGTCGTCAGACCGGACCTCACCAGGCTCTCCAGTTCCTCGTTGTTCTCGATGGCGTCGTCGAACTCCGCGAGTTTGTCCAGCACCAGCGAGTCCGTGGGCTTCTTGTTTCTGTACTTCATGTGGGCTATCTTCAACAGGCCGCCTTTCTTCACCGTACCGTTCAATTCGCCGCAGTGCGGGCACTGGGTGCACTTTTGCACCTTCTTCAGGATCTCTTTGCGCAGAACTTTTTTGGACAGATAGCACAGATCCGGTTTGAGAATTCGGGCCAGAAATTTCTGCTTGTCGTTAGAGTCGAGCAGCACGCAGGAGCACTTCTTGCATACGGTTTGTAAGATATTGATGATCGATCTGAAGTAGCCGACGTGGAATACCGGCAATTCCAGATCTATGTAGCCGAAGTGACCGATGCACTCGCTGAGATTCTTCTGACAAGTGCCGCAGGCTGTAGCGTTCGTGCAGATACCCATTCTTCTGTCCAGCAAGCCGTTCGTTATGGGCAAGTGGTAGTCCTGACTGTACAGACTCGAGGCGACTACGTGCAGATGGGCTTGCAGCTTCATTTGGTGTCGACTGTCGATGCCGAATCTGACGTGAGATATTTTCTTGGCCAGATCGGTCTCGCGATACAGTTCCTTCACCATTTTGGGCCTATTGGTTCGTTGAAACGTCAAGATGCAAAAGAAAGTTTCCCGTCTCAATTATCTCTCCGCGGTATTTGCTGCATTTCACGCTCTTCTTCGCCCAGCGAATCCCATGCCAAAGGGGTGCGAGTCTACGAATCCAGCATTTTCGTCAATAACGAGATTAATCGTAAAATACGAAAGGTATATTTACCTGGATATTCACGAAATTATTCGGTCTACACGCGACTTGTTGTGTATACACTGTGCAGCTGACTCTGGCTCGCGCGCAGTCTGCTGCCGGTCGTTCCATCTCTCTCTCGCTTCGCGTCTCGCGATATAGTATACCATATTATATATTCTGCAATCTCGCAGTGCACTCTCGCGTGCAGAATTCGAGCGACGACGAGAGCGCGAAAATATTATCTCGCGAGTTTTACAAGATTATCGCATTGATTGCACGGATTGCGGATCGTTGCTCCGAAATTGAGCCGAGCGCACTGTGTGAATTTAAAAAATGACAGTAGTGCCCACTGACTAATGATACATTGCGTCTGAAAACGAAAATATTTTTATAATAAAAAATATTTGAGTAGATCGGTGTTCAATATTTTTATAGGCAAAATAGGGCAATAACAACCACTGTGCACAGTGAATGCGTTAGTGAATTGTTTGTATTTGGAGCGATTTTTTGACTGTATTATATCGATCCGTCAAACTCCTGCAATTGCATCGGTAAAACAGTTGAAGTTACCTATATCTATCGTTTTATAGATATATATATGCCTTACTCCTAGTCTTGCTGCTGTGCGCATATAGCAGCTTATAAAGAGAGTGTAAAGTTGCATGAACTTGAAAGCGACGATGTGATATCGTTCTACCGTTGTCTATATTCGCGTAGCAGCCCAATCATTGGCACGTTAATGTACGTTGTTACGTTTGTATCGACTCCCCCGCGCGCGTACGCTGCCTAGTGCAGCCGATGCGCTCGAAATTACGCATCGCTCGACACGTCGGGTGCAGTTGGTTACGACGACGAGATTGCAATCTTCATGCTCCTCGACTGCTGCTGCTGCTGCGACGAAATTTCATCGGGAAGAAGAAGAAGAAAGCCGTGTCGTCACGTAAGATGTTTCGCATTCGACGCCAAACATCATGAGTGAAACTTCTCTTCGTAAGAGCAGCAGTAGTAGTGATCATCTCGATCCCACACTGTGATATATAACCGAAAGAGCGAGAGAAAGATAGAAAGAGAGAGAGAGAGAGAGAGAGAAGAACACGTTGGAGGGCGAAGATGCCGAAGACGTTGATGCGGACGACGAGCGGCTCGAACGATATCGCATTCAGCCTTCAGTCTTGGGCATCCAAGCGAACTATTGCAAGAGTTTCGTTAGCAGACGCTGCTGCTGCTGCTACTACTGCTGTTATTGGTAATAGTAGACGTTGCGACGACTGTGGCACGGCCTCACCTAACCCTGCCCGAGGATTTTGATATTTGTATATTTGTATTATTATTATGTGTCTCGTCGACTCGTATGGTTGACCAAAAACGACAATGACGAACATGAAGGATGACGACAATCGATCGCCGCTGACATCACAAACGAGTGAGTTTAATCGATTCGATCATTTTGCCAACTCTCAATGATAATTATTATATCTCGGTGCCTCCGATATTAAACCAGCTGACTTTTCGCGATTGATTGCAGAGAGTGGTGAGGTCGTGCTGCCAAACGGCCAGCTGAGCAAAACAGATGGAAAAACCAAGCTGACCAAATGCAGCAGCAGTTTTCCACTCATGAAGCTGTCCTCGTATCTTTTGGCCATCAGACCATGGTCACTGAGTGCCTCGCTGATACCCACACTGCTGGGCACTGCTCTGGCCTACAAGCTAACTGGCTTAGCTGGAGTCGGTCTGATAACTCTTCTGCTGACTCTGTTCACCGTGGCCTGCGTTCATGGAGCTGGCAACGTAGTGAACACTTACTTTGACTACATCAAAGGAGTAGATAGTAGAAAAAGTGACGATAGAATATTGGTTGACCAATTATTATCGCAAGACGAATTAGTATCATTGGGAGCATGGCTCTACACGGCTGGATGTCTTGCATTTGTGTTACTAGCCATGATATCTCCTGCTAAAATGGAGCACTTGGCTTTGGTTTATTTTGGAGGATTGTCATCTTCGTTTCTGTACACTGGAGGAATTGGACTCAAATACATAGCTTTGGGTGATGTTCTAATACTTATTATTTTTGGACCCATATCCGTTTTGTTCGCCTTCATGGCACAGACGGGTTATGCTGAATGGAATACTATGTACTATGCTATACCCCTGGCTCTCAATACAGAGGCTATTTTACACAGTAATAATACTAGGGACCTAGAGAGTGACAAACGTGCTGGTATAGTCACACTTGCAATTCTCATAGGGTATACTGCGTCACATGTGCTTTATGCTTTTTTATTGTTTGCACCATACATAAGTTTTGTTGTGCTGGCACTGCGCCATTCAGTTTGGTTCCTGTTGCCTCTTGTAACTTTACCCAAGGCTTTCAATATTGAAAAGAATTTCAGAAATCCAGCCACAATACAAAATGTGCCCAAGCATACTGCCAGTTTAAATCTATATTTAGGAATACTATATATTATTGCTTGTTTGCTCACGGATCGACTTCCTTATCTGAGGACAGCGTAATTAAATTTGAGAATTTAGAGACTGTTTAACATTGTCGGCAGCACAATGTTTAGTGCATAGTCATGCTCAAGAATATTGAATAACTGAAAATGACTAATTAATATCAAATTTAATGAAAAAACTCTAACTGAAGAGTGATGATAATAATAATTTAAATGACACCATGTATATCTCTTGAATTACTGAGACTGATGTCTTAAGGTGTAATTTTTTGTATAGAAAAAGACAAAAAAACCTGTAATAATTGATACTTGATAATAATGTTTAATAATATAAGTTATTTATTTTCCAAAGTGTGTAAACAATAATAACTTGAAGCTTTGAAAAAGCTTGTATTTTATTACTGAATTGTGAGTCAACTATTGAGGGTGACCAAGACAGTGACAACTATGTACATTGCATATTTTTATTTGATAAGTACTTATAGTTTATTATTAACATAATTTTATCAAAGAGAAATTGTAAAATATTTTATTCACATATCCGAGTTAAAATGTAAAATGGAAATGTTCAATTATTGTACGGAGTATATTAACTAGAGACAATTTATGTTTCAACAATGACTGCTATTCACCAGTGAATGACTTAAGTATACTAAATCAAATAAATATTATGAATATTGAGTAATTTTAATTCATACTATAATTATCCTTTCTGAAATAGTTGAGAAAATTGCGCGTCATTATGACTTACTTTTTATTTTTTGAGATTGTTGAATATACAAAAAACTTTGGAGCTAATTACTTCATAATTTAGAAGATAAAACAGAAACAACAAAGTTCAGTACAGATTCACTTTATCATCACATCTGGAAAAAAAACTCGTGATGTTCAAAAATGTGTTAATTTTTGTTAATCATTATTTTATGAAAAAATTTATCTATACTTTTACTCAAATTAAATTTGCATTCGTTACATCCTTGAACATTGTGCCAATAAAAATCAAATCTTTACTTCATGAAAATGGAAATAATGCCGGGTCTAAGAATCATTCATGATAAACGTTGAAAAATGTCCACATTGCGCGTCTTAAAGAACACAACATTCAACAGGTGTCAGAGAGCCCGCGAAGGTGAATCTCCATAGCTTTATATAGGAGATTTCTATAGCTCCGCATTCATCGTCTGACCCGTGCGCCGTGATCACACAGCGGCTCAACTCGGAGAACTCGCGGACATGACATTCGACTCGAAAGTCGAAACATCTGCGGAGCCTCGACTTTGTTTTGACATGTTTTGATTTTTTTTTTTTTTTTTGTTTACCAAGAATTTCACGGGAAAAACTTGTACAAAGCGAAGAATTGTTTCCACCGCTGGGCGCACTGGAGAGTTCATCTCGAGCGCAGTTGTAGGTAGCGGTGGTCGTGTGCGCGAGTGCGCAGAAAACCCGTGCGCAGCTCTGCATGTAAACAAACGCGCGTGTCAGCAGGACAGATCGAATTTCACTCGTGCTTTGATACTGGTGCGGTGCTTGCATATTATAGTAGTCGTCAGTCGCTCTCGTAATCGTACGGTGCACAAGGGTTTATAGAGTTTGTAACTGAAATTTAGTCTGTGATACGTTTCGCATAGTGATCCAAAATGGCATACGTAGCAATGATAGATCTGGACCCGGTGATCGTTTGTCCTTACGACGAGAATCATCGTATAGCCCGATCCCGATTGCAAAGACATCTCGTCAAGTGCGAAAAGGTAAGAGTAAAGTTTTGAAAATGACATTGGAAATCTTTCGTCTAGTTTCCTCGTTGAGTGATATTTCGTATCGTCTCTCCCGTAGAATTTCCCACCCGACTACAAACAGCAGTGCCCGTACGACGCCACGCACCGCGTCTTCCAGGAGGAAATGGTCCAGCACGTGGAGGAGTGCCCGATGAAAATGCAATACATGGCCTCGTACAACTTCGGCGGCAAGATACCGCCGATCGACGACGAATTGGAAGCCATCAAGGACGGCGACGAGATGTGGGACACGGAGGGTCCAGGAACGCCCGGTCAAAATCCTTTCAACGAGCCGACTTACGGTCCGGTACCGGTCAGACAGATCGCTGGACAATCGCTCAGAGGGTACGAACGATCCTTGTCGCACGAATGAATATTTCAACGGAGAACGATTTGTTTTAACTGAAATTTTTATTTTCAGAAATGCTTTGATAGCTAACAAATACGGTTCCAAGCTGCGTCGTCCGTATGGTTATTCCGAGTCGTTCATGATAGACATCGATAACAAAGTGCAGGATAGCGACACCGAATCCGTAACGAGCGATCGTGGCATCGGAAGAGGCCAAGGTCTCATTCCATCCATACGTGGCTTGAGCATCAGAGGAAGAGGTGTGCCAGGGTTATATAGAAGAGGAATCAGAGGAAGAATTTAGTATTATTAATTTCATTTCTTTTTTAAACAAAAATGACGTACCTGCTAAAAATTTGAAAAAAGCAGTACTGCAGTTTCTAAGTGCACAATCAGAAGAATGTATCTAAAGAGTATTTATCTTCTACTTATACTTAAATTAATTCTTATGTTAAAGAAATGTATTTTATATTATTTTATATAAAACATAAATGAAATAAACAAATTATTTTGATAATAATAGTTATCAAAATGTCAAAAGTGTATTTAAAATTATTCTTGTTTATTCTTATATACTTAAATGTTGAACATGATTATGTACATATTCTTGACGATTTTTTTTCTCCATATTTCGTTCCTGTCTCCCAAATCGAACTTAATTAATAATTCTTATAGTTGACTGATTAAATGAGGCAATAACATTTTTCTGCATAATTAAGTATCACGTTATCTAAATCACTTATTCATTTTCTAAATAATATTTAACATCTTTTATGAACAAGCAAGATGATAGTTTATCTAACATCACGTTTTGGGTTTTGATTAATTCTTTTACATTATACAGATTCTGTTGGTCATGTTTCAAAAATATTGTAGTCAAATTTAGATAGATCATAAAAAAAAAAAAAATAGAAATAATTTTTATAAAGTTTTACTGTATTAATTTTTAGTGATTAAAAATGTGCAATTGTTATCTTCCTACCTATTCTTAATTTTTTATAGTATCAAAACAATTCCAAATAATTCTGTCACAATCATCAAAAAATTACCTCAATCATACCAAATTTTTAATAACTAACCAATTCATACTTTGAATTTTTTACAGCTTGAGGAGAATTATACTTGAACATATTCTTCACCATTTATCCAATAACATGAAAAATGTACAATAATTTTTAGGTACCCAAAACATACATATAATTATTTATCTGTACTTTTTACAACTTTTCATAATTTTTTTCTCCAAATATCCTTAAAAATGGTTTGAACCGTAGCTACACAAATATATTTGTTATATTCTTGTACACAATATTATCCTAAAATCTTAATATTTACATAAATCTAATATAACTATATGTATATTCAATTCAAATAATATTGGCAGCTCGATAGCTCTAATTGGCTTAAAACTTTTTCACCATGTTTATGAAATTAATTTTTAAATTATAAACAAGCACTACCACGAGAGATCACGCACTAAATTTTAATTTAGCTCTTCTTGTTATGATTAGTTAAATTTTTTAAAGAAAATTAAAAAATGCACTGTAGTCACCATTGCTTTTTAAATCTGTTTCGCCACTGTCAAGTATTATCGAATATATATTATGAATTCGGTCCAGTCTTGAATTTTTTAAATTTATAATTTTTATGCATTAGATGTACTCTTTTGTTGTTTCCAATCAGATATTCTTTGTTTGAGATCAGTTTCTGTAATTCAAAACAAAATATATTTAGATATGAATATTTGTAAAGCAATAAAAGTTTTGGTTACTTCTACTGTACTAACCAGGTTGAAGCATGTCTTCACTGAGAGGTTGCCGACTGAAGGGATCCGTTGCACTGTTCAATAGATGTCGTATGATAACGTCTTTATCCATTATGATACCAGATGGCAGTTTTACTGGCTCCTCCATAAGTGTACCCATTAATGGATCTTTGAACTCATCTGGTGCGTCATTGTAATCTTCTTCCTTTGCTCTATTTTCACACTGTATTTTGTAAGCTTTCTCTCCTAAAGCTTTAAAGCGTTCAATTTCAGTCATGGACTTTATGCCTGAGCGCTCGAGCTTGCTTGCTGCTTCTTTAAACAGTTCTTGTGAAAAAGATCTCTGTAAAAAAAATAATAATAAATACAGTTTTAATATATTTTTGAAAATACGAATAAAACTATAAAATAAAAAGCGAGCTCATTAGTTAAATTTACCTCATCACTTGCTAAAGCACCAGCGAATTTTTCACAATCTAAATGTAAATATATATCAACAATATGTCCAAGAAGAACTCTTGGTTCCCATCCATACTTTTGTGGGTCTTTGACTTTCAAATTTTTACATTTTGATCCGCACAATTGTTTTAGATTGAAATTAAGCATAGCGCTGAGCCGTCCAGCTAATTCAGGTCTTAAGAAAGGCTCGGTAATTTGTATCGTCAGGTAATGGAACATCGTAACAGTTTCTTTAGCCAAAGTTAGATAAGATCTAGCTTGTCTTTCGTCAGTGGCCAATTGTCGAGTGCGAGACTGCTGCTGTTCTTGAGAAAGGGCATTCCAAGCTGCATGCTGATCAGACATGAGCTCCTGAACTTCATGTATACGCTTCAGAGATTCCAAAGACTCGTCTAGCAAAAATGTTGTGTCGTTCATTAGCATGTTTATGAATTTCACAAATTGTTTTCCATTCGAGCTTTCGCGAATAATCGACGTTTGATGAACAGGACTGTCCCACATGCCTTTCAAGATGAGCGAAATATGATAGCGAATAAAGAACTTGTCATAGAATTCAGATGACGCTCCAGTCGTCTCGACATCCGTGTAAAACTTCATCAAGTTCGGTGCAAGTATCATACTCGACAATGGATGACTCATTATTTGTTTTTGCAAAGTGTCTGTTCGGCCCTGTATAAATTAATATAAAAAATTATTATTAAGCTGATAATGAATAAGCTGAAAATCCGTCTGGGTAATTATACAAATACTTACATTAACGCTTCCGACAATCATGAATAACACTTCAATTAATTTGGCAATCAAGTAAGGATTACGTATATAGTCTTGGGCACAGATCGTAACGAGTAACCAAGTGATCATAACAGTATCGGTATAAGTGACTAATGTGGTTGTTGCATGTCTGAAAAATAAAAAAATTATTAAAAAAGAAGTATTGTCTAACTTAAAAAAAAAACAAATATAAGTAATTTTATTACGATAAAATCAAATGATAATGATTATTCAACTTACTGCAAAGAAAACAGTAAAAATTCGGCAATGTCCTCGATGTACCATTCAGGCAAGGCAGTGAATTCTTTTGGCGCTTCCGTACGGCAGTTTAGAATGTTGCTAAGATTACTATTGTAAGCCAAATCATGCACGTTATCAACACCGGTTAATGCTCTAAGCAAGACCTCGGCGACAGTAGTATAGAATATCAAAGAGCGCTTGATCAATTGAGGATCGATTAATCCTGCATCGGCACAAGCTTTGGATTTACGTAGGCGTTTAATTTGACTTTTCCAACGCCTCATCAACGCTTTGTTAGTTTCTTCCAGACGAGTGTTTTTCCACGAAGACTCGGTGGACGTGAGCTCTTCCACTAATTTTTGAAGATCGCGCATGGTACGCTGTTTTTTAGTGTACTTATGGAAAGCTGGAATTAATGCGATATGATGGAAATGTAGAGTTAAGAACCAACACTGTGTAGGAAATTTCGCAGTAGGCCACTGATAGCCATCATTAATTTTCTTCGCAATCCATTCTTCTGCCTAAAATAAAATTTACATATGATAGAATTAACATACACATGACTCAAAAATTAAAATTAAAATAGCCGTTCGGAAAAAACAGTAGAAAATAATTTATTGAACGATTCAAAAAAATTTTCATGAAAAAGAAATCTTACTTCGTCAGCAGAGGTTTTCAATCTAGTGATGTCTCGTTTAAGCGACAACAAATTTTTCGGGTTGAAAATATACATGGTATCGACTGTGTCGAGTTTTATTTTTTGTGACAGGATTTGCATTACTGATAGAATATTTAGACAAAATCCGTCACCAGCTAAAAGGTGTTCTTCTGTTTGAATTTGTGATCGTTTTTCGTTCAATGAAAGCAACGATGCAAGATATTCCAGAACTTGATCTCTGCATGACGTAGTAGCGAGAAGGGCGTGAATAATTTTGTGTAAAGACAATCTTGTACTTTCTAACTCTTTTTGAATTAATTGTATCATAGATTTGTCATTAGAGCCGGTACCGAAAAACTTCTCTGCCACCTAGAATTAGAGATTAAAAGATTACGTTTTAGAAAATTGTATCAACCATTAGAAATAAAATTTCTTACTTTGGGTTGGTCTTCAGCAAAAGTTGATATAGACAAAAATGGTCCAAGGAATGAAGTTCTAGCTACTTCACGACCTTTTGCTGGGGTTACCAATACTGGTGAAAATTGTTTTTGTTCGATAATTAATTTACATAATGGTCTAACGTTTGATGGTCCACATTTAATCTCAATTAATTCATCTAATGCCCGAATGGGAAATCTATGAGTTGGTTGGACTAAACTACCCTGCTGCATTGTGAGAAACAGACTTTGTAGTAAAGGATTGAAGATATTTTTAAATTCTTCTTCATCCAAATAAGTGCTGTTGACCAGTTGATGCAAGAATCCCCTTGGTAATGTTTGATTTAGAACAAATGGAAGTAATGGTGAATAAAATGGTGGCAAATCTTTGTCTTTGTTTTCAGTAATTGGCACATAGCCTTGAATAACAAGACTTGCATATTGAACACATTGTGCGCGTATCGTTGATAATAAATCTGATAAAGGTGGTACACTAGCACGCTGAAAAAAAATTAAAAAATTTTAAATTGATTTTGTGAAAGTGAATTTTTCATAAAAACCATAGTTCATACCTTAGCATTATTTCTCTCTTCTGTATGCACTCTTGCATATGACTCTAAGAGATACACTAAAATTTTTGGAGGTGAAAGCTGCTTTTTATTATCTTCATTTTGACTATCTTTTGCTTCATCATTGCTTGAATTAAAAGGGTCAAATGATCCTGGACTGATCAATGGGCTAGTTGGACTCTCTTTACAATCAAGCATAGCATCTACTGCTATGTCTTTGAGTGGATCTTCCCCAGAAGCAAATTTATGAAACACCTCTATTATAGCTTGGCTTACAATATCGGATAGATCTACAGGAATTTGTTCTTTGCTACAACTTGAAATTGCATTAGCTGTCTCAGGCAGGTAAATTGTGCCCTCTGTAGTGCCTTTCCAAGACACACACAAAACTCTTGATATTACAGAATGTAATTGCTCTACTGTCATTTCACCAGTACTTGTAGTCTAAAAAAATTGAATGTGCAATAAAATGTCATTATTTATAATAATATTATCATATTATCATTTGATAAATACCCTTGATCTTGGAGTCATTTCTTTTTTATCAGAATCGTCTACTTCCATATTTTCTATTCCCGAGTCAACATCAACCCCAGATGAATTCATTTGCTTCTTCGAACATTCATCTACCTGCATGGGTTTTTCTGTTATTTCCGAATCTTGTGAAATGGGAGGTGGCATCTGTGGCATCTCAACATCTTTTGTTGGTGAAACAATAGCATCTGGAGCATCTGGCATAGGTACGTCAGGACTGCTCAGTGCCTGGTCTCCATTTTCAGATGAAGTGGAAGAACTGTTGAGGCCTCCTAAACGTGCCAAGCGCCTTCGCCTCATCTATAAACGTTTGAAAAACGCAATGATAAATTGAAATCCTGTTCAAGATAATCGACTGGATTTTCATGCGGCAATTGATTTTGAAAACCGCGTGGATTAGTAGGTCGACTTTTGGAAAATGATTCGAAAATCTAACCGATTTCTGTTTGGAAAACTACCTGAAACTTCCGTTCCAACCACGTGGATTTCTCTGTCAACTTCAAGTCCATTTCCAAACGGAAATCTAATTATTATTTTTTCAAACAAGGAAAATTATATCTTGGCAAACGCGATTGCCACCTGTTAAGCGCGAAAAGCTTCGCGAGAATACGATGACCGTGCCATTCGAGCAGCAGATAATATTTAAATAAAAAAGCGACAGAGCCGCGCGCGATAGAACGATTCAACCGTTGTCAACATTATTGCAGCGGATACGCGTTTGAAAATCGCGAGAGAGAACACACCTCTCGAGGATACATCAAATAAGCGTAATAAAATCAGTTGGCGATCTGAATATTAAACGGCGATCGTAGTGCGCGCGTACATTGGAAGCATTGCGGCCTTGTGTGCCTCGAAAGAGTCAATTAAAGAAGTTATATTACCGAGAAGAAAAATCTCGACTCTATTTTTACACGCGCGCACATTGCTCGGTGCGAATCGAAAGAGACGTCGAGAGTATAGTCTCTCTCTTTGAAACAAAGAGCGAATAAAGAGAAGTAAAGCGCGCGCGAGTCACACACACTTGCCTCGGACTCATCCATTGTGCGCCGATTATTTTGTGTTTTAAATATAAAACAAAGTGAAAAGTGCGTTTGGACAAAAAGTGAAGTCGAGTCTTGCATATATCGCGCACGGGAGATCTCGCGAAGGCTCGTCTCGTGTTCTTCTCGTGCTTACATAGAGAGAGTGAGAGACATTTAAAAATTTAAATCGCTCATTATAATTAGTCCGACATGCGATAGGTAGTAGATACAACGCAAGAGCGAAACAAACGAGCGTCGAAGGTAAACACACAGAAATCGCTCGTACAACTCTCTCTCTGTCTAATAAAGAGAGAGAGAGAGAGCACAGAGCGATTTAAAGGGACAGTTATAACAGACGACCGAACACAACACAACGAAACTTACCTCTTCGGGAGTTAGCTCGCTCATTATGGATGGCTGTTGATGCTGATATCTTTAATAACAATTGCACTCGGTCCTCTCTCGATTCCTGTCTCGGGGGGGGACTCGAATGGTTTTTCTTGCGTATAGGCCTCTGCAACAGCGTCGTGCAGTCGCGTCCTTTTTTTTTTGGCTGCTTTCCTCCTTAGTTCGACGTGTAGCGAGTAGAGCCTTTCTCTGTGCCGTCTGTCTGCCTCGGGCTTCACCCCCTTGTGTATCCTCTGGATAAGACTCACTCACTCTCTGCTTCAGCTTGTGCCGAGCAGCGCCTGTGTTTCCTAATAACAAATGTCGAAAGGCTGTGTTATCACTGTTGTTACGTATATGATGTGTATGTTGATGCGCGCGTACGACGATCGACTCGTGAAACAAAAGGGTGTTGTATATATGTAACACCACGAGGACAGCAGCACCACAACCGAGCTGCTGCTCGGTCAGCTCGTCGCAGGGCTACGATATACCTGATTTTTAACGGACCCGAGAAAGAGAGATGTGCGAGATGCGTGCAGATGTGTGTGCATACAGATATAGGTGCACGTATAGATATGTGTGGTGGTATATACACAACAGCAACGAGCGTGAACTCTGCCGTTTTGTCCGTGTGTCGCAGATATACAAGCTTACAACGAATGTATATGAACGCGAAGGAGAGAAAAAAAAAGATGAAATTCTCGACGAACGAGATAGATATAGATACGTACGGGTGAGAGGCAGTGGCAGCAATAACTTCGGTCGTCGTTGAACGAGAGAGCCGAGGACCCGCACAGCAGCAGTTGTTCTCTCGAGAGCAAGCAGTCGAGGCCTGCAAGCAGTAGCTAACGAACGCACGCACACACACAGGCTTATAGCTGCCAGTAGCGCTGTCTGACTAACACTGAGCGAAGTATCGTGTATAGGCAAGTTTGCGTGTGGTAAATACGCACACACAGCGACAATGGGAACTGACCACGGCGCTGTGATATATACGTACGCGTTAACCTGTACACTCGTGTGCGTGCGGGCGCACTCACACATCGAGCGAGCTTCGAAGGGGCTCGGAACGAGTCAGCAGCAGCAGTTACTGTCAAGAGCCAAGAGTATCTACGGATGGAGAGGGAGGGGGGGAGATCGTATACATTATTATCCCGTGGTAGAATCGTATGGCGCTGTGCTCGGCAGCGTCTCGCTACTGTGTGGCTTCGCGAATGTTGATAAACTGACCATCGAACCATATATACACGATCAAAACAATTGGTGTTATGGATGGAACGCGAGATTCGTGGAAAAAAAAGTACTCGGAAGGGATGTATCTCGCGGAGGCTCGTTTGAGAGTTCAACTGCCTCGGTATTAGAGAACTGAGCTATGAGCCAGCTGTACGATATACAATGACAAACGCTTATTTAGCATGAATCGTAGGTGGTGGTGTGCGGCGACGACGACGACGATGAATGACGATGCACTTAAACCCATGCCACGAACCGATGTAAATGCGAATCTAATATATATGTGTGTGTGTAGGTATAAATGTGAAGGCCTGACAAACGAGAGAAAAGAGTGCGAAATGCAGCTGCGAATTAGCACGGAAGCGAATGCATAATGTGGACGTACAGTATACTCACTTATCTTTCCGTTGGGTAGCCTCTCGATGTATACATAAGATATGTTAAATGAACGATAATGCAACGATGCCTCGGAGTGATGAAACTTCAAAACTTCGCTGATTTCGAGAGCTGCGAGTTATAAAGCAGTTTCGGTTCCGTTAACGTGTCCACAATCGCCAAAAAATCTTGTACCGTAAGACGGTCGATGGATCGTAGCCAGCAGCAGCAGCTTTTTTTTTCTCTTTAATAATCCTATGTAGTCGCGCGTGGAACTTTTTCGAGTTTATTGTACGACTATTTTGAGAATGGCAAGTTTCGTCGAGAGAACACTGACCGTTCGAATTTCCCGCTTAGCGCTCGACGATGGCTGTGGACATTAGATGCGCGTCGAGTTGCGACTTTTCTCCGTTGCGGAGCACACGATATTCCACGTCGAGCGCGATTCGTCACGTTTTCGAAAGAGTGCCCTCGAAATCGTTGGAAAATTCAAGAAAACTACAGACGTTTTCTTTCGAATATCGACCCGTTCCCAGAATCGACTTGTAAAGATCGATCGTTCGTGCTTCGTCGGGCTGCTCGAAGGATCCAACGGCGCCGAATTTCGAAAATCGATTGAAAAACCAGGACGGTTACGCTTACCGCGGTCACGCTGACGTCGAGAATTTTCTCGAGTTTACTTCTGACGCGACACGACACGACTCGTTTCTGTCTCGCGCGAGCCAATCCATCAACCGTACGCAGCAGTATTAGATACAGCAGTGAAAAAGGGAAAGGAGATTATCGTCACGTAATATTCACGTCAAAACGCCAGGGACGAGAGAAAGATCTGGGCGAACTCAGCTTATACAGCAGCGCGTTCAGTACAGTACAGTAGCATCCACGGCTAGAGAATCAGTCGAATTCGATCGCGCAGTGCTTTAATCGAATCGCGTGGCTCTTCAGATACATTAGAAAGTGTCGATAGAAAAATTCGAGTGACCAATTTTCCATCGTCTAACGTTCAACAATATGTCCATGTACGGTCAATCGCCTCTCGGCGATTTGGAAGACGATCCGATCTATGGGTGAGTTCATTCGTGTGCAATTTGTTTACCCCTACGCGATAATGTTTACTAATTAGCCCATCCGTACGCGAGCGCGTGCGGATGCGCTTCTTGCATCTCGTTACGACTTTCTATTCTAACCGTACTTCGTCAAAACTTTCCGTCGCATTTCTCGACACGTGAAAAATTGAAATTGTTCAATAAGTTCGTTGTCAGTTCTATACTTTAAAGTACATTAATCAATGCGATAAATTAATGTTTATCCTATAATTTTTAAAATATCAAGAATACATTAAAAATCAATTACAAACTTTCACTAATGACATCATATATTTCAGCGCTCACATGCAGTCGATGCAGACAATGCAGCAAATGAACAACATGATGAATTCTATTTTACAAAACCCCTTTGGAATGATGGGTATGGGAGGCATGGGTGGCATGGGAGGTATGGGAGGTATGGGTGCTATGGGCGCTCCTGCACTGATGGATGTTCGTCCCCAAAGTGCCATGCATCCAATGCAAATGTCACCATTTGGTTTTCCACTCATGGCATCTATTGGTCAAATGTTTTCTAATATGGTAATGAAACAACGCAATTTTTCAATTCAAAGCTATTTAGAGAGTTTATTTTGTTGCATTTACAAAAATTGTAATAAATTGATTGATTTTAGGACAACATGGGAGCTATGGTACAAAGTAATATGGGAAATATGGGAAACCCAAATTGCCATTCATTCACCAGTAGTTCAGTCATGACAATGACCAGTGGTTCTGACGGACGACCACAAATATATCAAGAATCTACGTCAACAAGGGTAGCACCAGGTGGAGTGAAAGAAACAAAAAAAACTGTCAGTGATTCACGTACTGGTATTAAAAAAATGGCAATCGGTCATCATATTGGTGAACGAGCACATATTCTTGAACGAGAACGAAATTATCACAGTGGAGAGCAAGAAGAAAGACAAGAGTTTATCAACCTAGAAGAAGGTTATTATTACATTTTTATTATAACTTTTTTAATATTGTACCCTAATCAACCACATCCCTCTTGAGCCTGCGGCTTGAAATTTTTTTATATTTTTTGCTGGAGAAACTAAAAATTGTTACTTGCTTTTCCAGAGGAAGCTGAAACTTTCAACCACGAATGGCAACAAAAAGCCAAACAAACAATGGGTGCTATTGGTGGAGCTCCTTACAGACAAAATCTTTATAGACCCCATCAAAATGAACAGTTAGCATTGCCTGGCACAGTTCCTAGGTGAGTAACAATGGAGTACAATTATTTTCTTTAAATTATTTAATTTATACATAATTATACTCTGTAAATACTAGTTATTTCTCTGTACTTTTAATTAATTTATCAGCAAAATCATATTTTGTATGTGAAATATGACTTCACTATATCATAGAAAATTGAAATCTGTTTGAAAAAGAAAATTGTAACTTCTCTTTATTGTAAAAAAATGAGTGATAGCATGCACCTTAATGTATGAAAACTCATTGCGAA
The DNA here is from genome assembly GCF_000599845.2 of Trichogramma pretiosum. Lineage (NCBI taxonomy): Eukaryota > Metazoa > Arthropoda > Insecta > Hymenoptera > Trichogrammatidae > Trichogramma > Trichogramma pretiosum. The sequence goes on along the minus strand of NW_019641621.1, from coordinate 675,328 downwards.
GTAATTGATTTTAAAAGAACTGAAGTTGACAGACACTGCATGCCTTACACAATGAATTTAATTTAGAATATTTAGACCACTGTAGCTGTCATAGCAATAGAACAACTGTATGTTTCTTTTTTAATGTGCACTCATGTTAATCGTTTGTAATTTTTTTTGGTACTCTTTTTTTTGGGGTATAATTCATATTGCACCCTTAGTAGTATGACTAGTGAACAAATTAGACAATCGCAAAGACCTGTAGCCCAACCCAGACATCACCAACGAAGACCTGAACATCCGCGAAATCAATATCCTAATGGCGATGTTCAACGGTAAGTATCCAAATTTCACTTACTCTGAGCAAATTTTGATGATATTTTTAAACCATATAAGCATTTTAGTTGATACGAATTAGCCTCGTAGCTCTCTCAATTCAGCTTTATATTATTTTTTTATCTTTTCGCCTATTATCGTTTGTTTGACTGTCAATCCTCGATCGTTTGCCTCAAATATTTCTACCTCGGTAGCAGCTCTACTACATAAACACGGTTTTTCGAAGATTCTTACTCTCTCAAATTTATGATCGTGCTCGGTGCAGCTATAAAATACCGGATGTTTTTCTTGGCCTCGTAGCTTTAACGGCATTCCCCGGGTTGAAAATTTCGTATATTATTTTAGCCTTTATATGAAAAAAAAAATTTTTTTTTGCTCAAAAGTTTACTTTTAAAATTGTCCGTACGAAAAGATTTTTATCGCAGTTGTTTTAATCGTATTAATATCTTTTGAAGTATCGATCAGCGATGCTCGAATAAACAATATTACAACGCGGCTATCAGAATCCGATTAAAGAAGATTAAACCGTTTACACAGAAGGTTACTCTGACGTAGACAACGATATTGAATTATTAATAATAATAATAATAAATCGAGCCACGTCTATTCAATCTTTGAATTTCCTATGTAAATCGAAAAGTATAAATAGAAAATTCGAACGGAAAATATGATTTTCGCGTCGCGCGCAAGGAAATTACGTAAAGGACGCGGCGAGGATGGATTTAATTTTCGACGTACGAAAAAGGGTCGATAATCTTGAAATATGCACGCACAGAGCAGCTCGCCGCCGCCGCCGCGCGCACACACAATCATCGTCGCAGCTGTTTTTGCGACGGTATCGCGCGCGGCATTAGTGGCTTCGGGCACACTCGCGGTTGTATGCACAGCATATAATGCAGCATGATGTACAAACACGCGACGCACACACGGACACACGTGCATATGTAGACGATGAAATGCACACGTAGAGTATAGCCAAGGCAGAGCTCTCGGAGCGAGGATGATGAGATATGATGACCCAGAAACTAAAATCTCTCTTTGAGCGCGCTTCGCTTCGAAAGTTCGATTTGGCTTTTGTGCACGATACAAACGTGTACATCTTCGAAGGCATAACTATCCGTAAAATCGATGTTTTCCTTTTTATTGAATTCATGCATGTGCGTTAGAGAGAGAGAGTCGAAAGTTATCGATTTTTCGTCACCTTTGCGGCGGCGACGACGGCGGCACAAAAAAAGGTGTCGAGGTCCTTCGAATCGCATATATCCACCTGTATATAATATGTTAACTTCTTTTTGTCGCTGTCAAAATATAGCGCATATTGCACCAACGACGACTCTTGATTATTAATTATTATTTTTTTTTTAGAAATGATTGGTGTTGTGCTTTACGCAATTTATCGCCCCAGCTTCGAAAGATGCTTTAGCTGTTTTTACTCTTGCTTCTTTTTTTATATATATATAAAATCCTAATAGCTTTATTACGCATGCTAACGACACGTACAACACTATAATGCATATATAAGTGGTTATCACAACGCTAAATGTTTTTACCGAAACACAGGAAAAAAAGTCGGATATACATTTGTAAAAATGAGAATCGACATTAGATTTTTTTTTTTTTGAAAAGAGAAACAAAAGCATAAAAAAATATAGAGCAAACTTTCACGATTACGATAATTCGATACGAATTTCTGGGGATCGAATTGATCATAGTGTTTTTTATCATTGTGTTTATTGCAGGTACAGCTACCACTAAATTAAAAAAAAACCTTAATTAAAAAGCGCTGACTCGTTACCGAGTTCTATAGTAAGTACTTGCAATAATAATAATAACTTATCATTTTTTTTCATATATACGTCTGTTTTCGACCCTTCTATATTAGACCCTTTATGGATTTGTTTATTATATCTTGGATGTCACATCAGTCGACTCGTGTATACGTGAATATTAAATTGTTCCTTGGTAAATATATTTCCTTGTTAAATTGTTCATTTGCCAAGGGGCTTATAAACACGTATACAACTTTTATATACGAAAATCAAAACTGTCGTCAGTAAGAAAAGAGAACATTTTCCTATTTTTACAAAATGTAGAATTTCAAAAGCTTCTTTTGGTCACAAGTCATTATATTCATTTTTTTTCTGTTTTGTTTTGCACGGTACTTATACATCGCCTCATTGTCGAGCATCACGTATAATATTATATAGCCTACAGCCAGCCACATTATTATATATTAATCATCTGTGTAATTAACAGGTTGAGAGAGAAATGGGTGCCGTTATTAACGATTAACTCTCCCCCTTGTTTTATAATTAATAACAATTATAATGTCGTTTTTCTGTGCTTTTTCGTGACTAATTGTCTTTTAATCCGTACACTTATTTTACGACTCTGAACCTGTTGACGTAAAAACGTTTTATACTTTCGTGAGTACACAACAAATCTCTTTGCCATTTACCATGGGTTTTTCTTCTTTCATTAGAAAAGTAATCATTTGAAACTATAGTTTGTAACAATGAGAATTATTCTTCCATTATCAACGAATAAGTTGATAATCACAAAAAAAATTTTTCATCACTCTCATCGTATATCACATTTGAATCATCTATAATATAGTTACAATTCTCAGTAGCAACTTTGTAAATATTCCAAATTAAGCCCTGAAGAGACTATCAAAAATTACGTCTTGGATCGATGGTAAAAGTATGTAACCAAAACGAATCTCCTTATTTTGAATTCGCAGGACTAACACAGAGACCGCGACGAGCAGCAGCAGTTCCAGGGCGCACGACAACAACCACAGCGATGACGACGACGACGAAGAAGAAGCCGAGACCATTGATTTAACCAAGGAATCCGAACCGATAACGAGGTCGTCGTCGTCCGTGATCATCGAGGAGATCACGGATGAGCCCGAGCCCGCCATATCGACCTCGACGACGACGACGACGTCAGCGTCGGCGGCTGAGGAGGTAGTGCAGGTGGAGGAGTCAGCGACGACGACACAGGAGAGCAACAGCAATAGCTGTAGCAGCACAAGCAAAAAACGCTCGCTTAGCCCCGACATCGAGGAGATTCGCGACGAGCCGAGCAGCAAACGACAGTCTTACGGTCTGCAAAGAGACGACGACGCCTCGACGAAAGCCGATAATAATTAGACTTATTTAGCTTAGGCCGCGCCGCTCTCCTTCGTTCACATTTACGGGCAATTTTTACGTTGACAAATCGCGCGTTGGAATCAATTGGTTGAATCAAACAAATCTTCGGCAAACTCCTCGATATATAATTATGTTCCTTCTGCATTCCGAATTCAATTAAGATAATAGCGAAACTTCTTTGAACATTATTGTACGAGTCGACAATGCTCTTCGACGACTTTGTGTACCTTGTTATTAATGTACTTGGAAAGTTGGAAGAGATTTCTCTCGATTGCGACACTCCGAATTATCGTGCACGAGGTCATGCATAATTTTTTTTTCCTGTTTTTCTTTTCTTTTTGTAATTAAAGGTGAAAAGGCGAGCCGAAAAGCTATGCGTAGCGAGCGCTCGCCCGCACGAGACACGATAATTACTAATTTTAGAAGAACACGAAAATAATAACTTTAATAATTAGCAACTGTCGCTGTGGTTCTGTGTATGTGCATTTGTGCGCGTTGCGAATTGGCAAAGCGCAATTATATTTCGCGGTCTTCTCTTTGTGAATGAAATCCAAGTAAACGTTTGCCAATTTTACCTTATCATTGTGTAAAACTTAATTCCGGTGAGAAAAAAAATCTTTAAGGTAGTATTATTATTATTATAGAAAAAAAAGTAGCAAAGATAATGATTCGAATTTAAAAAGTGATATACTAGGATGTTTCTTGAATTAGCATGAATTAATTTTTCTAATTTTTAGATCTGCTGATGTATGAGAATAGCGAATCTTGAATTTCGAGTTTGTGCATCACTTTTTCATCGTATTTGTTTTTCTATTATAAATATTAAATATGTACACCTTAAAATAAGATCACTGTATAATGTCATAAAAAAATAATTAAGCTAGAGTATCATGGTCGAAAAGAAATATTCATTTGAATTTTATCTCGAATTTGGAAATTCATACACAACTCTGTAACCGTTAAGTTGACTGTACCCAATCGAGTTTATAAGAGATAAGGAATGGATTTTTAAGTATTAATCTAAAATCTGCTGCATAATCATCAATGTACTTTTTAATCGTAAACAATAAAAAAAAATAAAGAAATTATATCTTAATTCTGTCGTTCTTTATGATTTTTTTTTATTATGTGAGGGTTTCAAAAGAATCCAATTCATGTTTTTGTACTAATTGAAAGTTTATTTTCAATCAAAATATAGTTATACAGATTTATTAATCTTGTCAAAAAATGTGATAAGCCCATTAAATTGTGGAGCACGGTAAAAGAAATATAACCATACAGTAGTCGTGTCAAAACTAAAAGCCTATTATCAAAACACTATAAAAAGCGTAGATTATCATTATTCATGTAATGAATAGCAAACAATCAAAATAGTGAACAAAAGTACTCGGCTCGGAGTTCGAAAACTTCAAGTAATATTTAGTTTAATAACATGTTTCCCTGCACCACAATATTAATCAAACAAATAGCAATAATAACAATAAATAAACAATCGAGTCAATAAAAGAATATCAAAAAACGTAATAAATAGTAGAAAATAAAAGTAAGAGGAAAGCTAGCAAAGAAAATGTAATGATTAATGGCGTTCTCTTTGCACCCATCATCTCGCTGAGGATGATTAGGCATTTGTTAATTGTCCTTGGCTAAGGTGTTGATTTTAGCGTTGATGGCGAACAATTGCTTCACGAACGCGGAGTCGTGGAGCATCTTGGCGAGCGCAGATAACAATCCCTCGAAATCCTGTAGCGGAATGTTCATCTGGCGTGCGCATTCCGTGATTATCTCGGCCTCGTCGTTGTCGAGTTCAATCTGGAAACGAGGAAAAGAAATTAATATCGATCGATCGAAGTGCCTACGCTGTGAGTCATCGGTATCTATATAGAAATCGATATAAGAGGAGGAGACACTCACCTTGGTCAAGTCTTGAAACTTGCTGAAGGAGATCTTGGCCCGCTTCTTGCCGCGTATGGTCTGATGGAAGATGTTGAAGAGCGGCTGATCCGACGTGACTTTGAAGTAAATGCCAGCCACGAGGTGGCCCTTGAAGTCGCGAGCGAGCAGGCTACGAAAATTGTAGACGAGATTGCGGCGCTCGGTGACGTCGATGGCGGTCAGGTAGGGCCTGGCCACGTAGATGAGTGCCACCTGGTTGCTGGGATTGTTTAAGGCACTTGTGCTGCGTCGGGTCTTGCGCTCGTGCCACTCCACGTAGTCGTTGTCGGTCGAGCACAACGTGTAGTGGTACTCGGTCTTGCCGTCCTGGTCGTCGGTCTGCGTGAACCAGCCCGTATTGGGGTAGGCCTTGTCGTGCATCACAGTGATGACGCGGGCGATGTGGTAGCCCGGATCCAGCAGCATGACGCCGCGGCGGCCCGCGATCTCGATCTTGAGGCAGACGAGGATGTGCTCCTTCTCGCCGCTGTCGGCCGCGGGCGGGCCGCCCACGTAGCCGGCTACGTCGCCGATCGTCTCCTCGCACGAGACCAGGTAGAGGGCCTCGGCCAAGCCGGGGAAGCGCTGGTCGAGGCACTGCACGCGGCGCAGCAGCTCGAAGCCGAGGCCGACGCACGTGTGCCGCTCGGCGACTATGCGCGGCTGGTACTTGCGGTAGTAGTGCTCCAGGTTGCTGGGCTCCCCATTCTCCTTGAAGTCTCGATAGAGTCTGTTGAAAAATATAAAGTCCAATTAGTAAACGGTTACTTTTTACATCGAGGCAAAAAAAAAAAAAAAAAGAAAAAAGAAGCTGTATGTGCGTTACCTCAAGACATTGTCGCACGTGTCGTAGCGCAGCTCGCGCAGCAGACGCTGAGTCTCAAGCTCAACGCTGCTGGCTAGTTCCTCGTACTGTTCGACCGTATCACAGGTCAGGGTCGGCGACTCGTAATGGGCCCAGACGGGCAGGGGCAGGGGCGCGCCCCTGATCCAGGGTCCGCGCGCCAGGCCCCGCTGCGGGCACCATACTTCCTGTTGGGCGGACTTCTCGAGTCAACTCGGCCACTCGCTGCCCCAGCGACCGACCGTGGGCACGTAGCCATGCTCGTCCCTGCAGCTGCTTATCGGAACTACAGGGCTCTCACCGTCTTTATTAACTTTCTCTCGCTCTGCAAAAGTGCAAAATGTGCCATGAGTACACGATGAAACGGATTCGGGTGATGCAAACGTCGCCGTCGTCACCGACGGACGACGAAAACATTAAAAGAAATTAACGCGACGAGCAGAGGTCACTGGTCTTCCAGGATACGACTGCGCGCGTGACTCCGAGTCACGTATCTATATAGGTATATTCGAAAGTACACTACGTGCGCGGCTTTGTTTACATCTGGCCGCGCGCGCTGGCCACGAAGAAAATTGGTCTGCACATGAGGCCACACGCTCAATGATGGCCGACGACGATTACCATCGAGGACGTGCATAATATAATATATCCACGCATACACACACACGACCTCTCGGAAGTGAAACTGAATTAATCATCGTCGTCGTGAATAAAACGGAGCACACGCGTCGTCGATGCATTTCTCGGAAAGAAAAGAGTAGTTTTCGGTAAATCGAGACACGTCCACTTAATAACACGATGACGAAGCGTGTCGTTTCGGGAAATTCATCGTAAAAAAGAATAATGAAAAGAAAAACGAGGAATGCTGCCAAGTCATCGCGCGTCGAGTTTATAATTGATACGTTTAATTAAGAAGAGTGTATACCCTTTATATCGAGTAAAACGTTTGCGCGAGTGTCTCTGCTGCTGTGTGAGTCATCTGGCGCACGATGATATATACGTATAGATCGTGCACACCAACACACTCGGCACACAAATAGTAGCAGCAGCAGCAAACGATATATAAAAAGGTTATTTAAAAACGCTGCTATATGCCAGAAGGCTTACGTAAGTCTTCATCGAAACTCGCGTCCGCGCTTTTCGCCTGTCTCTGTATAAATAAAATCCGCGAGAGCACACGTATATAGCCGCGGGTAATTGCGTCGTGCGCATCGTCGTCGTATACGTCGCGGGTTGCATCAACACCGACACGAAAAGCAAATTGGATGAATAATAAAACGAAGGGTTGAAATAACGGAGACCTCGAGTACTCGTCGGAGAATTGAAAAAAAAATGGATGCGAACGAAACTTACCCATACAACGAGCGCACCAAACAAATGAAAACCTGTCGCCCTCTCTCTCTAGCGCTGGTGTGTGTTTCTTGTCTGCTTTGACTTTTTTTCTCTCTCTCTTCTGTGTTGTGTCGTCGGGCTTCTCTACGGGTGTAGTGAGCTTACCGAGACCCGAGCTCGAACTGAATCGCTCCGTGGTGGCGCGAGCCTCCTTATATGAATTCACTCCCACCAGCGGTAGCAGCAGCAGCAGTAAAGCAGTACGCGTGCTCCGAAATCGGACTACTGTGTCTCACTGTGTGTGCGTAGTCGAGAGCAATGAAGAAGAAGAGGGGATATAGGCTCGAAAGCCTCTATATACTGTTATTATTGTTACATTAACTGGAAGTCTTCGTACACGTGCACAGCCGTATTGGCCGTTTATCGCCGGGAAGTTCCGGAATTATGATGCTCCGTCTCGCTCTCCCATGACGTACGTACCGTACGAACTCTCATATATTTATCTCTCGGATTTTCATAGTGGGGGCGGGTTTACAATGACGAGGAAGAAGAAAAAAAAATGAAAAGAAAAGAAAGGCATGTGTCGTCGTACGTACGGACAGCTCATACAACTCAACGCGCGTATGTGTGTTCTACGTATACACACATGTCTAATTGTACAGTATTTATTGTCCTATGATTGTTATTGATCGTCGCAACACAGTTCGATGATATCATCGATTTTTTCAGCCGTGCGCGATAAAAAAAACGTCTGTTATACATTCGTTTCTTTTTTTTTTTTTACAAAAGAAAAACTCCCGGTTGAGGAGGAGAGGGAGTTTTGTACCGTTTTTACCTCGTTGAAGCTCGCGCGGAATTTTCGTTACCTAATAATACACACTTACTCGCGCAAACACGCTTTTTCGTGCGGAGTTGTTTTTTCCCTACATTTTTTTTGTAATCGGGTTACGTTTATGGACGAGGCTTTGAAGAAAAAAAAACAGGCAACACAGCGGCTAACTCTAATCAGTGTTCATTGTCGTTCGTCGCAACAATTTTAATTAGCTTACGTGCGTACTCTTGGGTGCACGCACACATCTCTATATCTCTGCGGGGCAACAGCTGCTGCTGGTGTTACGAAAACAGATTCGATAGTTGCGCGACTGCATACATATAATGACGATATCGTGTGCGCCTTATACGACTCGTCCGAACGACGAAGAAGAATAAAAAAAAAAAAACAAACAAATCAATATTTACAAGTCGAGTTAGCTATAGCTGTATAATAGCGAGAAGGAAAATATTTTGCCTCCGATGCGTGACTCTGCGCCAAGTCGAAGTGCGCGACGATGATAATAATAATGAAAAAAAAAAACGCTTGTTTATAAGAAGACTGCGTCTATCTCGCAATCGTTATTGTTCGTGTAATAACTGTACATGTGTGTGCGGTACAATTGCAATTGCACAGCTCATCGGGCGATTTAAAAGGCCGCGGCGTGCGGAGAGAAAGATCAGCTGTGTGAACACACACATACCTCACACACGCATACATATAGAGACGTGCTGCAGACGCGGAGACTCGGTCGGGTCGTTTCTTTCGGTCTCTGTACTACGTATAACATGCTGTACACTCGTGTGTCATGTGACCGCAGCGAGCCGCTCCAAGGTCGAGGGGGAGACAGTCTATATGTGTGTGTGTAATTGCCCGCTGTCGAAGCACAGAATGCGGACTTTTCGGGTTTTACGCCGTTCGCGAAATTCGAGGGCGTATTAGCACCGGGTCATTGCGTTTTTTCCTATTCCAATTCTCCCCTAAATTAATACCGGCTTTGTTCGTCCGAGTCCTTGTAAACGCGGTTAGGGTTTCTCCTTTTTGGGCTTTTTCTTTCGTCGTCTTTTTTTATCTCACCTCACTGCTCGAATTACTTTGACGTCTGCGAGAGATAGTGTGTAATAAATCGATTCGATGTGTGTTTATATTAATTCGCGATTAATATCGTCGAGATTTATTTTATATAAAGTAATACACATTATGAACGATGGAACGCGTCAGATAAGACCTTTTCTTCTTTTAAGCGACGCATAAAGCGCATTATTTCATATTATGCCGTTTATTAAAACGAGATAACGAGGACATTTTTTTTCTTTTTTTTTTTTTTTTTTTTTTTTGGCAGCAATCATTGTTACATATACGGGGAAAAGGAAAAGAAACGTACTTGAGCGCCAATATCGATCTCGACGTCGCAGAAGTACACATATGCCGCGCTTGTTTGTATCGGAAGGCCCGTTTTATTGATACTTATATACGGACGATCGCGACTGGATACGATTTTTCGAACTGGCGATGAAAATTTATCGTTGTTTATCGTGCGCCGAGCTAATAACGAGACACGTAAGCGATTATCCAATGTGCAGAATTTTCCCGCAATTTCGCGGAGTGGACGGATCGCTTGTTTACACGAATGCAGATATACTGTACTCCCTATTCACATTAAAGTTCATGAATAAAAATTAAGTAAACAAATAAACAAATAGGGAATTTGACAGGTGTCATTGTTTTCATCGTATATCGATATAGAATCGAATCCCATCGAATCTGCTCCATAATACACAACGTATGGCTGACGTATTTAATTTTTTCCCGTCGCACAGATGTACGATTTCTTTCATCAATATACACACGACCTCCCCCCGCAATTCCCATCGCGTATTTATACATACATAGAAGAACGTATATATGACGTCTGGGAAGCACGCGGACACCGTCCACGAGACATACGTTCGTGCGTAAAATAGCTCCGACTCCGTCGGTCGAGCGAGTCAATATACGTATTAAAGCGCAATACGTATATAGTTGCGTAACGTTACTCATCTGTATAATATACGGTTGATATTTCAATGTATATACGACAATTATTATGCGGCGCGTGAGCAAAAAAAAAGAAGCGATAAGATTCTCATTCTTCTGTATAAGTGAAATCCGATGATGTTGCGTGTGTATCGACTCGCACACGCTCGATTTAGTCCGCTGTATAATCGTGCGTATATGTATAATAATAATTGTCTCTCTCTCTCTCTCTTCTACGTGCGCACACGTGACGCGCGCGTGAAAACACGTGCATCGACCTCGATGCGCCCCGCAACCGATGAGTATATCAACACCCGATCGCAACCGTATACAAGCACGCACGGTGTATTTTTTATTATATACAGAAAGTACACGAGAGAGAAGAAAATTATCATATAGTACATTCTACGCAGTGTTACGCCATACATTAATTGTCTATTATTAATGCGTATATAGACAATCGAGATCTGCTGCTACGACACTTGCACGCGAGTCACGTTTTCTCGATTGGCATTTTATCTCGCATCTCTACTCGATAGATAGATATACATAATAATCGAGCTTGAGTGTGTGTGCGTGTGTATGTGTATGCAACGATTGCGGCTCTGTAGGTCTTATCAATTGAAGCTCGCTGGAACTGCGCCGCAGCAAAAAAAAGCTTCTCTTTTCCACTGCTCCGGAGCTATTATATATAGCAACAATAGCTGTATAACTATGTAAGCAGACGCTAGAGCTTGTCTGTCGATTTCTCATTATAATTAAGATATTTTATTTATAAAATCTGCTACATCAGCCAAGATTTAAAATCGGCAATTTCTACTTTTCTGCGCCGTTTACGGTCGCGCGGCTGCGATTACACCTCTCAAAGGTCGACGTCGAATTATTATTGCCTCTTAAAACTTTGATGTATCGATCCGGCCGGAGAAAAAAAAATATCCCGAGAAAAATGGAAAAACGAGAGAGAAAAATCGGCCGATAATACGGCCCGGAATGTGGGCATATACGGTATACAACACATCTCTCTCGCGCCACATCAATAATCTCCGGCATAAAACATTATTAATTAATAAGCGATATACACGAGAGAGAGAGAGCCGTAAACGCAAACGACCGATACCGCCTGGCGTGTATGGTAAATAAGTCGCCCCGCCGTGGTTTTTCTTTTTTTTTTTACTTTTTCGCGTAGGACTTATTGGAGTCCTCGATGTGCGATTCGAATCGCGCCTGCACTGCAGATCGCATCGAGTAGTGCGCACGGACGCCCGGGTCGGGACTCTCGAATACACGCTTTTTTTTGTGTCGAGTCGTGTGGCACGATCGCGCGTATCCGTACGGGCGTTGTATGCGTACGATAAAATAGGTAAGAAGAGAGTCGGAGATATAGCTTCCGAAACACGATGATACAGAAGCAGAGAGCATTACTCATCGTCCCCGAGTGAAACGCACATTTTCGACCGATAATATTTTCTTTTTTAACATCGTGACAGTATGAAAAACTTTGCGTCGTATACGCACAGCTCTCATTTTTCAACGCACGATTTTTAGCCTATCTTCGCGACCGATCGTCGTGATTCGCGAGCACGCGTCTTTGTGTTCTGAAAAATTCGAGTTTCGTCTGACTTTTTTTTTTTTTATTGTTATCGTAAAATCGGGGACTCGAAGCGTTCGATCAATGTTTTAAGCTTCTCGGATTCCAGCGACATAATATTATAATCGTCGATATACGTTGTAATAATTCGCACGCGACGAAGTGCCAACACCATTGTGTTACGAAAAAGAGAAAATTCAATTTTCTCTGTATTCATAACAATTTATCAAACGATGACGTTTCGACAAATTTCGCTTCAGATCAGCTGCTGGTGCTGCTGCGACACGATCGAGCTGAGTCCAAGGGCATCGTCTTCATCCTCGTCGTCGCAATCATGGCGTCGCGTTGCGCCATCAAGCTCGGCCTGATCCTCCACCTGCTGCTTCTGCTCGGAGCTCGGGCGCGCAAGATCAAGCACGTCAGATCGGTGAACCTCCAGCTCGGCGGCGACGACGGCCTCGGCCTCGGTCTCGAGATTAACAACAACAACAACAACAACAACAATCCGACCCCGAGGCCCGCCAGCTACGAGGAGTTCGAGCACGACGTCGTCAACGTGCCCGGGGGTGCCAACAACGAGGACCTCGATCGGCTGCTCGAGGGCGCCATGACCATCATCGAGAGCGTCAACGTGACGACCAACTCGACGGCGGCGAACGTCAGCTGGTCGTACACGGGCGCCCATCCGTTCCAGTTCAACATCGGCCTGTTCCTCGAGAGCGGCGTCCTGGTGCGCGAGTACGTGGTCACGGCGAATCGCACCGGCTCCATACTGGATCTCGACTCGTGCGCCAATTACACGATCGGCGTCAAGGCGTTCGGCAGCAGCTCCAACGTCATGTACGCCAACTTCGTCACCGGTTACGCGCGTGAGTATATATTTATCAACGTCATCGATTAATTCGTCGATTTTCTTAATGATTTCCTTTTTTCTCGAAGCTCCGATACCGTCGAAGAATTACGAGATCGCGGCGACGGGCCCGGACTCGGTGCACGTCAACTGGAATCCACCGATTCAGGCCTATCAGTGTCTGCGCGAGTACGAGATCCATCTGGCGCTGCACGGCCACAGCGACCTCGAGAGCGTGGCCAGTTACTCGGTGCGCGAGACCGAGTTCGAGTTCAAGCGGCTCAACGCCTGCAGCAAGTACGACGTGCGCATCTTCGCCGTCGACACCAAGTCCTACGTGGGCGAGCTGATACGCGTCGAGACCAATTACACCAAGCCGAAGCGTGAGTATATATAACGACAGATCTCATTTGTCCCAAAATCCGATCGTTTATTTCAGATTGAAAAAGTTTTGAGTTCATGAGTTCATAAACCCATAAAAGTAATATAAAAAGTTTCATCTGACTAGATATTTCAACTGGTTTTGAATTTGAATAAAACAATTTATAAACTTTTATGAATTTTTAAAAAATTGTATGTGTCCAAAAAACCCACCTTTTATTTAAGTTTTTCAAAGTGTACAAAAGTTTTTAAAAGTTCATAATATACACGCTTACCCCAAAAGTATAAAAATTTATCGTAAAAAGTCAAAATCGTCTAATTTATTCTTTTATAAAAGTATAAAATAATGAATGTATACTTTCAGTAGTGTAAAAGTAAAACTTTATACTTTTAGTAAAGCTTGAAATGAAGATTTCATACTTTTAAAAACCCAAGTGTTAAATAAATGTTTTCTTATTTAATTCATAAATTCCAGTAAATCATTGAAATCTGAACATGGCTGATCAACGTTCAATAAACAAAATAAATACATTGAAAAAACTCTCCAAAACCTTTTTATTTTAATACTTTTAAGTAGGGCTGTGCGAGTACTCGATTTTTTGAGTACTCGAGTTTTTTCGGGTTACTCGCAATATATTCAAGTTTTTAGTCAACAAATGTTGAATTAAGAGTCTCTAGAAGAAAACAATTTAATAGTACCGCATTTCATCACACTTATAAGCACGTACACACAAAAGGAGGGGTCTAGAAACTGTTAATTCATTATTTATTTACTCGATTACTCGAAAACTCGGATACTCGCACAGCCCTACTTTTAATAGTAAAAATGTTAACATTTTATAATTTTATAAAAGTATAAATTAGACTGTGTCGACTTTTTACAATAAATTTCATATACTTTTGTGTCGAGCTTATAATCGAAATAAATTAGACAAACGATTGATAATCGCTTTTTGTTCCACGTCGCAGTACCTCGAGCCCCGGAACTGAGCGCCGTGGCGAGCTCCGTGAAGAAGAACTCGGTCTGGCTGGCGCTCAACGCCCTCGACACGACGAGCAACTGCTCGCTCACCTCCGTGGCTGCGGTCTGCAGCTTCGTCAGTACTCAGGGCTCGGGTTACGAGCTGCGCGACGCCAACGTCACGGTGGACGCGCCCCCGCCCGGCGCCACCAATCTCAGCCAGCTGGAGATTCTCGTGGAGGGTCTGAGCCCGTACTCGCGCTACGTCTGCCTGGCGCGCACCCACAACGAGGCCGGCGCCTCCGAATGGAGCGAGCCCGTGCTCGTCGAGACTCTCGAGGATCGCACCTCCAAGCCCGAGAATCTCAATTACTGGCGCGATCAGAACAATCTGATGTCGTTCATCTGGTCGGCGCCGAGCTACAGGCCGAGCCTCATCGTGGCTTATAGGGTGAATCTCACCTGGTTCTCGCTCGAGGCCGGCAGCAAGTCGCAGGCGCCCGAGAACAAGATGGCGAGTTACATGGTGTCGGCGCCCCTGAAGAAGTTCACCATCGTCGACGAGATACCGAACTCGCACTACGTGTTCGAGGTCGAGGCCATCTCGGTGTTCGGCTCGAGCGAGCCCGCCAGGGCCGAGTTCAACAGCGTCTCCAAGCCCATCGATCCGACGACGACGGCGAGCCCCGTTGCGGTGGCGGCCAGTCGGGACTTCATCAACGACGTGGCCAAGCGAGCCAAACTCGCCGAGAAGGCGTCGGCCGTTTTTCTCAAGAAGTTCAGCATCAAGTCGTAGTAGAGAATGTTTTAGACTCGATTATAGCAAACGAGATGTGTCGTTTTTAAAAAAGAAATAAAGCGAAGCAAATTGATGAACTTTTTTTTGCAAATTTATTTGATCGAATAGTAAGTCGTTCATTCATAGCCACCACGCAAAATGTGCAACAAATTTTCGTTCTTTATAGTCCAGTGCAAATGGATATTTTCTACCAAAAATTAATAGTAGCGAGCGACCTACACCACCTTGTAGAGGGTGTCTGCGTGGGAGCATGTTGGTGAGTTTCGTTTAGAGCGCACGGTATACTTTTGCTTATTGGATCGAAAAAACAGGTTTCGCACAGTTATTCTACATTATAAGAGCTATTTACTTATGCCAAATTTCGTTTCTAAGATCTAAAAATTGGACCAAAAACCGCGTTTTTTCATACGTTTCCCTATTTTTCTCGGGAAGTACTTATCCGATCAGGAAGAAATTGAATTTGTTGGAAAAGTTATTATATTTCCTGCATTTTCACTCTTAGGGGCATTACTGTAGCTGTCATAGTTTCCAAAATTTATTGGAAAAACCGAAAACTGGACTCAAATTTTTTAATTTTTTGTTAATAAAAAAAAAATTATTGTACAAATCGCAACGAAACTCACCAACGTATCCCCACAGACACTCTACATGATGGTGTAGATGATCATTTCACAGCAGGAAATCAAAAGCCTAAAGAAGGTAAATCAAAATAGAGTACAGTGCGTACCAACCGACGACTCGCGCAATTCGAAAACAATAACGAGAGCTTTTACTAATTTTCAAGATAAATGTAAAAGAAATTTTTGGGTTTGAATCAAATTATTCAATAGTTTCCACCTTGGTTTTTTTTCAAATAGAACATATTGTTAATCATATACATATTTTTAATTATCAATTAAATTATCATTTTTTCTCGCTATTATTAAACGCATTATTTTTGGAACCTTCGCGTACTGTCTGTTGGTGTAATCTTTGCTATCTTCACGGACTTTTTTTATGTGCAAGCGACAATTTTGTCCGAATTTTTTTCGCAATAGTCTCATGCCTAATCTTTTCAACCTTCGTGAACTGTTTTTTGGTGGACATACAAAGTCAATTTTTGTCCGAATTTCTGTTCACACTTGTCACATGCATGATCTTTGCGACCTTCGTGTACAGTTTTTTGATGTAAGAACAAGTGCGCTTTTTGTCCAAATTTCTTCATGCATTTGTCACATGCGAAATCTTTAAGACCTTCGTGAACTGTCTTTTGGTGGAGATGCAGAGTCGATTTTCTTCCAAATTTCTTCTCACACTTGTCACATGCAAAATCTCTAACATTGTCATGTACGCTTCTGTGGTGTAAAAGCAAAATAGATTTTCTTCCAAATTTCTTTTCGCATTTGTTGCATGCAAAATCTTTCCGACCTTCGTGTACTATCTTTTGGTGTCTGATAAATTCCGATTTTTCTTCAAATTTTTTATCGTACTTATCGCATGCGTAATCTCTACGACCGTCGTGTACTGTCTTCTGGTGATAGAGCAAACCATTTTTTTGTCCAAATTTCTTTTCACACTTGACACATGCGTAATCTTTCCGACCTTCGTGGACTGTTTTTAGATGAAAGAGCCAATTACATTTTTGTCCAAATTTTTTTTCGCATTTGTCACATGCGTAATCTTTACGTCCTTCGTGTACAGTTATTTGGTGTACGAGCAAATTCGATTTACTTGTAAATTTATTCTCGCACTTGTCGCATGCAAAATCTTTCCGACCTTCGTGGACTGTCTTTAGGTGGGTAAGTAAACTCGCTATGCTTCTAAATTTCGTTTCACATCTGCTGCATGCGAAATCCTTGCGACCTTCATGTACTGCTTTTTGGTGCTTAATCAAATGCACTTTTTGTTGAAAGTTTTTACTGCACTGATCGCATGTGAAATCTCGGCGACCTTCGTGAATTGTCTTTACGTGGGTTAGCCAATTTGATTTTCGGCCAAATTTTTTCTCACACTTATCACATTCGTAGTCCTTGCGACCTTCGTGTACTGTCTTTTGGTGTCTGATCAAATTCGATTTTTCTCCAAATTTCTGTTCACACTTATCGCATGCATGAATTTTATGACCCTCGTGGACTGTTCTTATATGCGAGAGCAAACTATGTTTATTTCCGAATCTCTTGGCGCACTTTTCGCACAAGTAATCTTTAAAGATTTCGTGGAATATTGTTTTGTGCTTGAGTAAAGTCGCTTTATTTTCAAATTTTCGCTCGCACTTGTTGCACGTTAAATTCTCGCGATCTTTGTGTGCTAATTTTTGGTGCTTTAACAAACTCGAACTTTCAACAAATTTCTTTTCGCAATGGTCGCATGAAAAATCATTGTGGCCTTTGTGTGCCGATATTTGGTGTCTACTCAAATGACTTCGAAACTCAAATTTCTTCTCGCATTTGTCGCATGCAAAATCTTTTTTTTCACTGTGAATTTTGTCTCGATGTGTTATCAGGTTTGATTCGAGTATAAATTCTTCCTGACAAATATCACAAACGTATTTTTTGTTGCCTGAAACAACAATGTCCTGTTCACTTGACTTATCTTTCGAGGCAATTTTCTCGGATTCCTTATCACTTTGATCCATTTTTGTGCTTAAATTATGTGATGGGTTCTTCAAATCAGAGCCACAGAAAATGAATGAGTGAAATTTATTTTTGGGTGTTATTGCTTGTTTCTTTGATTAAGACAACATCAGGGTACTATTCATGATCACGTTATATTGTTTACAATCAAGGTACCGATTTAGCCGCTTAACATTGTTCTATTAATATTCAATAAAATTTCAATATCTAACTTGACAACGATTTCTTTGAAGAGTATTTTTAGCCTTCTAAAATTATAAAATTCTAAGAAACCCTCGACAGAACAACATCGAGTGCATTAAAAAAACATCGTTTAAATAGATTTTTATCAACATTTTTTGAAAAATTACCGCCCCCGCGCCAAGGTGTGATCGACGTGTTTCATAACACGCCACTGTTTTTAGCTCCCGACGAATGTCGACTGCCGATTAATTACAGCGAGGAAAGCAAGAAGCCAAATGGCAGGATGTCTTTATTTCATAGTCTGCATCACTACTGGTAATATAATAAGGTAAATGAAAGACCTTCTTTGTTTTACCTTCAGACGAAACCTTCGCGAACTCTTGCTACTTGAAACCAATCCAGCAAACGAATTGCACGGCTGACGATCGCTTAAAATTTCATTTGCTGCTCACGAAATTCAAAATCATTAACGAGAGCTTTTACTAATTTTCAAGATGAATTTAGAAGAAATTTTGGGGTTTGAATCAAATAATTAAATAGTTTCCACCTTGGTTTTTTTTCAGATAGAATATTTTTTGTTAATACCGACCACGTCTTTCGTATTAAAAAAAAATTCGTCGGGTGTTTGAATGCTTGGCCCCTTCACAGTTACGAACAAGATGCGGAAAAAAACTTTAGGCAGATCGTTGCATATGTAAGATGGTGTCAGTAACCAAATAGCCAAAAAACTCATCAGAGTAGTAATTAGTAATACGCGAAATCTCAAAACACTACAATCTCAATATGCAAAGATGTGATGATAGTAAGATGCTCGAGGCTCAGGTAATACACAATCACTTCAGCTAAATTTTTATTGAAATTTTAGAAAAACGTATGCATGAGTATCTGTACACATTTTCAGCTATCAATTAAATTATCATTTCTTCTCGCAATTATTGAATGCATTATCTTTGCAACCTTCGTGTACTGTCTGTTGGTGTAATTTTTGCGATCTTCACGGACTTTTTTTACGTGAAACGCTCTAATGACAATTTTGTCCGAATTTTTTTTTCGTAAGAGTCACATGCATGATCTTTGCGACCTTCGTGTACAGTTTTTTGATGTAAGAGCAAATGCGCTTTTTGTCCAAATTTCTTCATGCATTTGTCACATGCGAAGTCTTTAAGACCTTCGTGAACTGTCTTTTGGTGGAGATGCAAATTCGATTTTTGCCCAAATTTCTTCTCACACTTGTCACATGCGAAGTCTTTAACACCTTCGTGAACTGTCTTTTGATGGAGATGCAAATGCGATTTGTGTCCAAATTTCTTCTCGCACTTATCACATGCGTAATCTTTACGACCGTCGTGTACTGTCCTTTGATGCGAGAGCAAATGATGTTTATGTCCAAATTTCTTTTCACACTTGTCACATTCGTAATCTTTGCGACCTTCGTGGACTGTCTTCTGGTGCAAAAGCAGATATTGTTTATAGCCAAATTTCTTTTCGCATTTGTCACAGGCGAAATCTTTCTTACGTTGGTGAACTGTCTTTTGGTGTCTCAACATATCTGACTTATATCCAAATTTCTTCTCACATCTTTCACATGCGTAATCTTTACGACCTTCGTGTACAGTTATTTGGTGTAAGAGCAAATGCGCTTTTTGTCCAAATTTCTTATTACAGTTGCGGCATGGGTAATATTCCTTGCGACCTTCCTGTACTGTCCTTTGATGCAAGAACAAACTCGATTTACGTGTAAATTTACTCTCGCACTTGTCGCATGCCAAATCTTTCCGACCTTCGTGTACTGCTTTTTGGTGCTTGATCAAATGCACTTTTTGTTGAAAGTTTTTGCTGCACTGTTCGCATGTGAAATCTCTTTGACCTCCATGGACTGTATTTTGGTGTCTAATCAAAATTGATTTTTCTCCAAATTTCTGATCACGCTTATTATCCCATGCATGATTTTTATAGCTCTCGTGGACTGTTCTTATATGCGAGAGCAAACTATGTTTATTTCCGAATCTCTTGGCGCACTTTTCACATAAGTAATCTTTAAAAACTTCGTGAAATATTTTTTTGTGCTTGAGTAAAGTTGCTTTATTTTCAAATTTTCGCTCGCACTTGTTGCACGTTAAATTCTCGCGATCTTTGTGTGCTAATTTTTGGTGCTTTAACAAACTCGAACTTTCAACAAATTTCTTTTCGCAATGGTCGCATGAAAAATCATTGTGGCCTTTGTGTGCCGATATTTGGTGCCTACTCAAATGACTTCGGAACTCAAATTTCTCCTCGCATTTGTCGCATGCAAAATCTTTTCTTTCGCTGTGAATTTTGTCTCGATGGGTTATCAGGTTTGATTCGAGTATAAATTTTTCCTGACAAATATCACAAACGTATTTTTTGTTGTCTGAAACAACAATGTCCTGCTCACTTGAATTATCTTTCGAGATCATTTTCTCTGATTCCTTATCACTTTGATCCATTTTTATGCTTAAACTATGTGATGGATTCTTCAAATCAGAGCCACAGAAAATGAATGAGTGAAATTTATCTTTTGGTGTTATAGCTTGTTTCTTCAGGTAAGACAACATCAGGGTACTATTCATGATCACGTTATATTGTTTACAATCAAGGTACCGATTTAACGGTTTATACATTGTTTATAAATCGTACTCTTTTCTTTTGAACAATTAATTCTTCATTGAGTGACTTGAAATCAAAATGAGTGTCCATTTTTGCTTTTGGTTTATCAATCGCGAGTTGTATTACCAAGACTGTCTTTTAATTTTCGTTTTTTAACTAAAACATTGTCGAACTCATTTTTATGGTTAATAATTCCCCCTTGAGGTTGATATTATTATTTGTCCCTCGTCTGAATATTATTATTTTCATCACGATCTTTTATTATACAAGTAACACGTTTTCTACCCAGACTCGAATTTTTAATTTTTGTACAGAATGAATCATCGCATTCCCGATTTATATAGTCAGTACTCTCAAAGCCATGAACCGACTGATACTATTATTTTTTATTTGAATGTCGCACCCCTTTGCTTCAGTTTTTCATATTATCAATAGCGAATGTGTTACCACGTGTCTCCATAAAATTATCTTGTTGTTTCAATTCGCGTGTGTTTGCATTAATATTTTCGTTTTTCAATTTATTTTTTCCATCCATTTTTTTCTCGTGAAAATGTAAAATAATTGGAAAATCTGACTTCATTGAAAAATCGCCGATTTGTTTACTCTTATCTCTCATGGAAATTATCAATTGTACTCTTTGAAAACTACTTTATCCATGTAACAAGACCTCAGCTCCCAATCCAAGTTAAGCAGCTGCATCGTCTTTTTAGTGTCGTGTCTCTTGCGGCTTTCTCCGTTCTGTGCCACGTTTAAGATCTAAGTCACTCAATTCTGTAACGAATAGAAAGCGTAATACTAGTTAAGTCGACCCGAAGCCTATGCTCATTGCTTAGCCGTATGGTATTGTCATAATTTCCACGTCGTTCATACACGCTAGAGACCCCCACTGCGTCGAATGTACACTTTCTCATCGTTTAAATTTAACGACTCCTACACTATAGTTCTACGTGTATCTCTTATTTCCTCGAGCGATGGAGCAGAGCCTAAAGTGGGACGGCAGTCACCATTTACACGTAATCGTATTATATAGTCAGTATACGTTACGACTCTGACGCATCAACAACATAAAAAATCGCAGTAAGTGATTTTCGTGATAAATTAAAAATAAGTCCGCAAAAAGATAGACATGTCTTCCGAAGACGAAAGTGCTGAAAGTTACTATTCCTGCGGAAGTGACTCAGGTGATGAAATCGACGACAATGATTTCAAAGATGTGGATAATTTTTACCAAAAACAATTAGAAGATTTGAAGAGCATACGTGAAAATATCAATGGGATCTCTTGGTTTAATACTTGGTTCACGAACAGGCGATATGATCTTCTTGATCAACTTTATTCTTTAATTAGCGATTGGAAAGGCCGACTTCCAAATCTTCGAGACATTTTTCGTAAGGGAGAAATGGAGTTGATTCTTACGGATTCCATAAAACGTATGAGCGAAGACGCGGGTGATAACAGAGGAGAACTAATAATCGAGTTCGTGACTCGCGCCGGCTACAGGGATGAGCCCGACATCGATGAAAACGGCAAGCCACTGCTCTATCGCACAACACCGATTCATTGGGCGTCTAGATTATTGCGCTTGCAAAAACATGCCGTTGTACGCGAGCTTTTCGAGATATACAATAGACTCGACCTGAATTTCACCGACAAGACTGGCCATTCACATTTTCACGTGGCCTGTAAATTTGGCTGCAACGACGTCGTTGAGAAGTTTCTCGAGGCCGGGCAAGATCCCAATATCCGCGAAAATAGTACAGGTAATTCAACGCTACACTATGCCGTGCATTTCGGCCAAAAGGGGATGACCGAATTGTTGTTGAGAAGAGGCGCCGACCCGAACTTGTCCAACAGGGATGGATCGACTCCTTTACATCTTATTTGTATGAGAGGTAGAGACGACGAATTGGTGGAGTTATTTTTTAAGATCAACATCGAATTAAGACAGCTGCTGCAAGTCAACGCCCGGGACAAATATGGCAACACACCGTTACATTTAACTCTCTGGCGCGGCGTCAATGAAAGGGCGCTCGAATTACTACTGAGAAATGGCGCCGATCCAAACGCGGCCGAACAGACGGGATTAACATTTCTGCACCTTATTTGCGAGAAAGAGCACGAGCAAGATGTCATTGTGGCGAATGCGTTATTCGAGATCAGCGACGAAATGCATCAATCGGTGCGGGTCGACGCCCAGGACATCCGCGGGTACACACCATTATACACAGCTTTGTGCAGCAAGAAAATGAAGATGACCGAATTACTATTGAGAAGAGGCGCTAGTCCAAATTTAGTCAATCCAGAGAAATTGACACTTCTGCAATGGGCCGTGAAGAAGCTCAAAACGCCGGTGGTCGATGTACTCTTGCATTATGGTGCCGATGTATCTAGCTTCGTCTTTCCCACCGTGGGTGACTACGTTTCTCGATACGGTCTGTGGCAGAGCGATATTGATTTTAAATTGAGACTGGCGTCCGATCTGCTGGCCATTGTCGACAGTCTTGAAAAAAGTGGATACGAATTACAAAGAAGCGACGCCTTGACGATAATGAGATTGTTTGCTTTTTACGGACTTTTCAAAAATTCGATGGATATTCAAGAATGTTGGCATGATAATGAGTTGATGAACAAAGCGAAAAAATTGATTGTAAAGCCGAACCTATCGCTCTACGATTTGATTCATCTACAACCCGAACAGGCAGCGAAACTACTGACATACAGGGACTACTCCGAGTTTGCTCGCTCGGAAAGATTTTATGATATCCCCAAGAGTCATAGAGAAACATGTGTGTTGCATATGTGTGAGAAACTATCGAAAAAATTTTTCCGCAGATGGGCACTGGATTCCATCTTGGAGTTGACGCGCTATCGATTGCCAATCCTTTGCTGTGACATGATCATCAAGAATCTGAAAAACGAGGATTTATATCGTATTTGCTTGGCGGCTTCGGGTCAAAGCACTTGGTGGCCATTTATAAGCATATTTATAGAACTTATTTGCAAATCGTAATGTTAAGGAGGTTCCTCCGACTAAGAATATCTGAACGTAAGCCGGTACTGACGCCAATGCCGACTTATACTGAAATTTAGCAAGGAACATTCAAAGTTTGACAATGAAAAGTCAATCGAAAATTTTCGATTCCATAAACAGGAAATAAAAAGTTATCAATAAAACCGATGTCGAGAAATTTTTTTATATACATAATTTATAAAAATAAATATAATAACATTTAATTTATGATGAAATAAAATTTTATTCAAAAAATATTGAATATAAAATAAATACAATATCTGATTTTTAAAATTTGTGTTTTTTCTTCCAAGTAATAAACAAGGCTATTTCGAAAGTTATAGCTTATATTCAATAGTTTTTGTGTTTTATATTGAATTTTCTTTTCATACACTAAAGGCATAAAAGTGATTATTAAATCCTATAGTAATGGACTATGGAATGGGCATTCAGTGGAACTTATTACGCTAATTCTAATCTCAAGGGACTGAAAAAAAATCTTTGAATTAACGTGGTTATTTATAAAAAAAATCTCTGTAAATTCATTGGCAAAGAGCTTCCTCATAGAAAAATCCTATTTTTATAACTAACTAAACCTTTATGATTGATAATTTAATTATAGATCTTCCATTTAAGGTAATAAAATGAGGGTGTGTTGCGAGCGAGCAGGAGAAGACATTTAAACGTTTATACAACGTTGCTTCAACGTTTATTCAACCCTTCTCTTAAACGTTTAAAGAGTGCAAATGAAACGTTTAAAAAACGTTTAGACAACGTTGAATGTTAATAGGGATACATTTCAAGAAACCCTCGACAGAACAACATCGAGTCCATGAAAAAACATCGTTTAAATAGATTTTTATATGCACATTGAGGTAAATGAAAGACCTTCTTTGTTTTACCTCCAGGCGAAACCTTTGCGAACTCTTGCTGCTTGAAACCATTCCATCAAACAAATTGCACGGCTGTCGATCGCTTAAAAATTTCATTTGCCCCTCACGAAATTCAAAAACATCAACGACAGCTTTTACTAATTTTCAAGATAAATGTAGAAGAAATTTTGGGGTTTGAATCAAATTATTAAATAGTTTCCACCTTGGTTTTTTTTCAGATAGAACATATTGTTAATCATTTCAGCTAAATTTTTATTGAAATTTTAGAAAAACGTATGCATGAGTATCGATACATATTTTTAATTATCAATTATCATTTCTTCTCGTATTGATTACATGCATTATCTTTGCAACCTTCATGTACTGTCTGTTGGTGTAATCTTTGCGATCTTCACGGACTTTTTTCATGTAGAAGCGCTAATAACAATTTTGTCCGAATTTTTTTTCGTAAGAGTCACATGCATGATCTGTGCGACTTTCGTGAATAGTTTTTTGATGTAAGAGCAAATGCGCTTTTTGTCCAAATTTCTTCATGCATTTGTCACATGCGAAGTCTTTATGACCTTCATGAATTGTCTTTTGGTGGAGATGCAAAGTCGATTTTTGTCCAAATTTCTTTTCACACTTGTCACATTCGTAATCTTTCCGACCTTCGTGGACTGACTTTTGATGCATGAGCAAATGCCATTTGTGTCCAAATTTCTTTTCGCACTTGTCACACCCGTAATCTGTGCGACCTTCGTGTACTGTCTTTTGGTGCCGAAACAAATGTATTTTTTGTCCAAATTTCTTTTCGCATTTGTTGCATGCAAAATCTTTGCGACCTTCGTGTACTATCTTTTGGTGTCTGATCAATTTCGATTTTTCTTCAAATTTTTGATCGTACTTGTCGCATGCGTAATCATTACGACCGTCGTGTACTGTTTTCTGGTGATAAAGCAAACCATTTTTTTGTCCAAATTTCTTTTCACACTTGTCACATGCAAAATCTCTAACATTGTCATGTACGGTTCTTCGGTGTGAGAGCAAATGAGCTTTTCGTCCAAATTTCTTCTCGCACTTATCACATGCGAAATCCTTGCGACCTTCGTGTATTATTTTTTGGTGCTGGATCAAATGCGCTTTTTGTTGAAAGTTTTTGCTGCACTGGTCGCATGTGAAATCTCTGCGACCTTCGTGGATTGTCTTTACGTGGGTAAGCCAATTTGATTTTTGGTCGAATTTTTTTTCACACTTGTCACATGCGTAGTTCTTGCGACCTTCATGTACTCTCCTTTGGTGCTTTAACAAATCTGATTCACTTCTAAATATTTTTTCGTCATTTTTGCATGCAAAATCTTTATGACTTTCGTGTATTCTTTTTTGGTGCTTGATCAAATGCGCTTTTTGTTGAAAGTTTTTGCTGCACTGGTCGCATGTGAAATCTCTGCGACCTTCGTGCATTGTCTTTGCGTGGATAAGCCAATTTGATTTCTGGTCAAATTTTTTCTCACACTTGTCACATGCGTAGTCCTTGCTACCCTCGTGTACTGTCTTTTGGTGTCTGATCAAAGTCGATTTTCCTCCAAATTTCTGTTCACACTTATCGCATGCATGAATTTTATGACCCTCGTGGACATTTTTTACGTGTCTGAGCAAACCCCATTTATTCCTAAATCTCTTGGCGCACATTTCACATAAATAATCTTTAAATATTTCGTGGAATATTTTTTTGTGCTTGAGTAATGTTAATTCATTTTCAAATTTTCGCTCGCACTTGTTGCACGTTAAATTCTCGCGATCTTTGTGTACTAATTTTTGGTGCATAATCAAACTCGATTTTTTCACAAATTTCTTTTCGCAATGGTCGCATGAAAAATCATTGTAGCCTTTGTGTGTCGATATTTGGTGTCTACTCAAATGACTTCGAAACTCAAATTTCTTCTCGCATTTGTCGCATGCAAAATCTTTTTTTTCACTGTGAATTTTGTCTCGATGTGTTATCAGGTTTGATTCGAGTATAAATTCTTCCTGACAAATATCACAAACGTATTTTTTGTTGTCTGAAACAATAATGTCCTGCTCACTTGACTTATCTTTCGAGACAATTTTCTCGGATTTCTTATCACTTTGATCCATTTTTATGCTTAAATTATGTGATGGATTCTTCAAATCAGAGCCACAGATAATGAATGAGTGAAATTTATTTTTGGGTGTTATAGCTTGTTTCTTCGGGAAAGACAACATCAGTGTGATATTCATGTTCACGTTATATTGTTTACAATCAACAATAACGAGAGCTTTGACTAATTTTCAAGATAAATGTAGAAGAAATTTTGGGGTTGGAATCAAATTATTAAATAGTTTCCACTTTGGTTTTTTTCAGATATAACATATTGTTATTACCAACCACGTCTCTCGTGTTAAAAAAAATTAGTCCGGTGTTCGAATGCTCGGCCCTTTCACAGTCCCAAAAAAAATGCGAAAAAAACTCATCAGAGTAGTAATTAGTTATACGCGAAATCTCAAAACCTTACTACTTCAATGTGCAAAGATATGATGATAGTAAGATGCTTGAGGCTCAGGTTATACGCAATCATTTCAGCTAAATTTTTATTGAAATTTTAGGAAAACGTATGCATGAGGATCTGTACATATTTTCATTTATCAATTAAATTATCATTTCTTCTCGTATTGATTACATGCATTATCTTTGAAACCTTCATGTACTGTCGATGTAATCTTTGCGATCTTCACGGACTTTTTTCATGTAGAAGCGCTAATGACAATTTTGTCCGAATTTTTTTTCGTAAGAGCCACATGCATGATCTTTGCGACTTTCGTGAATAGTTTTTTGATGTAAGAGCAAATGCGCTTTTTGTCCAAATTTCTTCATGCATTTGTCACATGCGAAATCTTTAAGACCTTCGTGAACTGTCTTTTGGTGGAGATGCAAATTCGATTTTCGTCCGAATTTCTTCTCACACTTGTCACATGCAAAATCTCTAACATTGTCATGTACGGTTCTTCGGTGTGAGAGCAAATGAGCTTTTCGTCCAAATTTCTTCTCGCACTGATCACATGCGTAATCTTTACGACCGTCGTGTGCTGTCTTCTGGTGATAGAGCAAACCATTTTTTTGTATAAATTTCTTTTCACACTTGACACATGCGAATTCTTTGCGCCTTTCGTGGATTGTTTTTTGGTGGAAAAACAAATCTAATTTTAGTCCAAATTTCTTGTCGCACTTGTCACATGTGTAATCTTTGCGATCCTCGTGGACTGTTAATAGGTGCGAGCGCAAATTACATTTTTCCCCGAATTTTTTTTCGCAATAGTCGCATGCAAAATCGTTGCGGCCCTAGTGAACAGTTGTTATGTGCTGGAGCAAATGAGAGTTGCTCCCGTATTTTTTTTCGCAAAAGCCGCATGCAAATTTTTTGGAACCGTCGTGGACAGTTCTTTGATGAAAGTTCAAATTCGATTTAGAACTAAATTTCTTCTCACACTCTCCGCATGGATAATCTTTGAGACCTTCGTGGACTGTCTTTTGGTGCTTCAACAAATCTGAATTTCGTCCAAATTTCTTCTCACACTCTCCGCATGCGAAATCTTTGCGACCTTCGTGGACTATCCTTTGGTGTTTTTTCAAATTGCTCATAACCCCGCATTTCAATTCACACTTGTCGCATGCGTAATCTTTGCGACCTTCATGCACTGTCTTTTGGTGTGAAAGCAAACCCGATTTGTGTCCGAATTTTTTCTCGCACTTATCACATACAAAATCTTTGCGACCTTCGTGCACTGTCTTTTGGTGTGAAAGGAAATGCCCTCTTTGGCCAAATGTCCTCTCACACTTGTTGCAAGCGTAATCCTTGCGAATTTCATGGGCAGCTCTTTGGTGCCTCAAAAATTCTATTCTATTTCCAAATGCCGTCTCGCAATTGTTACATACGTAATTTTCACGACCTCCGTGAACATTCTTTTGGTGCAAAAGCAAATACCATTTACTTCCAAATTTCTTCTCGCAATTGTCGCACTTGTAATTTTTGCATCCTTCGTGTATTATTTTTTGGTGTCGAATGAAGTCTGATTTTCGTCCAAATTTTCTTTCGCACTTGTCACATGCAAAATCCTTGTGACCTTCGTGCACTACCCTTTGGTGCACGAACAAATCGAATTTTTGTACAAATTCCTTCTTGCAATTGTCACATGCAAAATCTTTCCTACCTTCGTGAACTGTTTTTCGATGTGAGAGCAATCTGTGCTTGTGTCCAAATTTACTTTCGCACTTGTCACATGCATAATCTTTGCGACCTTCGTGGATTGTTTTTTGGTGTCTGAGCAAATGCTGTTTCTGTCCAAATTTTTTTTGGCACGCATCGCATCGATAATCTTTAGGACTTTTTTTCACGGTCTGATCACAAATGAATTTTTTGCGACGGTCGTGTACCATCTTTATGTGCAATAGCAAACTTCGTCTATTTACAAATCTTTTCGCGCACATTTCACATAAATAATCTTTAAAGATTTCGTGAAATATTTTTTTGTGCTTGAGTAGAGTCGATTTATTTTCGAATTTTTTCTTGCACCTGTCGCATGCCAAATCTTTGTGGCCTTTGTGTACTAATATTTGGTGTCTACTTAAATGACTTCGGAACTCGAATTTTTTTTCACACTTGTCACAAGCATAATCTTTCCGTCCATTGTGAAATTTGTCTCGGTGGGCTATCATGCTTAATTCTAGTGTAAATACCTCCTGGCAAATATCACAAATGTATTGTTTATCGTTGGAAACAACGATGTCAGGTTCACTGGAATCATTTTCCGAGACAACATCTTTGAATTTCTTTTCACTTGTATCCATTTTTTTACCTCAATTGAACGATTTAGTATTACAGAAAATTAGTGAGTAAAAGTTATCTTCTGGTATTGAGGCTTGTTCCATCGGGACAGACAATATTAGAACTGATTTGTTTTTACTATAAACATGATCAGTGTGCTGTTTATGATCACATTATATATCGTTTACAATCAAGTTACCGATTTAACCGTGTACATATACTAAAATTGGGACGCTTCAATTATTTTTACAACATTTGTAACTATTCAAAATTTAAACTAGATTTTAGCCTTCTAAAATTAAATACATTTCCACAATTTTCCGACAGAACAACATCGAGTCCATAAAAAAACATCGTGTAAATAAATGTTGCACATGTATAATGAAAAATTTTGTCATTAATTCCCAAAATTACCACATGTGGTGTAATGTTGATTTTTTCCAGTTATTTTTTCATTTTTCAGATAAAACATATTGTTATTACTAACCACGTTTCTTGTTTAAAAAATAATTTGTCTGTCAGCGAATTTATCTAAATTTTTCACTAGAGCGTATTTGACATCGCGATTAAATTCGGTGTTCGAATGCCTGCTCCATTCAGGGTTCCAAACAAGACGTGAAAAAACTCTTTGCTTGAGTTTCATTACAAAGATGTGATGATTGTTGGGTACTCGAATTTTAGGTAATACACAATCATATCAGCTAAATTTTTATTGAAATTTTAGAAAAACGTATGCATGAGTATCTATACATATTTTTAATTATCAATTTTCATTTCTTCTCACATTGATTATATGCATTATCGTTGCAACCTTCGTGTACTGTCTGTTGGTGTAATCTTTGCGATATTCATTTTTATGTGCAAGCGCTAATGACATTTTTGTCCGAATTTTTTTTCGCAAGAGTCGCATGCGTAACCTTTTCAACCGTCGTGTACTGTCTTCTGGTGATAGAGCAAACCATTTTGGTGTGAAAATTTTTTTTCACACATGTCACATGCGTAATCTTTCCGACCTTCGTGAACTGTCTTTAGATGGAAGAGCCAATTCCATTTTTGTCCAAATTTCTTTTCGCACTTGTCACATGCGTAATCTTTCCGAGCTTCGTGGATTGTCCTTTTATGATAGAGCAAGCCCGATTTTCGTGTAAATTTCTTTTCGCACTTGTCGCATGCGAAATCTCTGAAATTGTCATGTACGGTTCTTCGGTGTGAGAGCAAATGAGCTTTTCGTCCAAATTTCTTTTCGCATTTGTCGAATGGAAAATCTTTCCGACCGTCGTGGACTGTCTTTTGGTGGAATAACGAAATCGATTTTCTTCCAAATTTCTTATCATAGTTGTCGCATGCGTAATCTTTGCGACCTTCGTGCACTGTTTTTTGGTGGACAAGCAAATGCGATTTTTGTCCAAATTTTTTCTCGCACTTGTCGCATCCGTAATCTTTGCGGCCTTCATGAACTATCATTTGGTGTTTGTTTAAGTTATATTGATCCCCGAATTTCTTCCCACACTTGTCGCACACATAGTCTGTATGACCATCGTGTACTGTTATCTTGTGTTTTGAAAAATTTCCTCGGTCTCCAAATTTTTTCTCGCATTGGTCGCATGCGTAATTTTTACGACCTTCGTGTACGGTCTTTTGGTGGGATAGCAAAATGGTTTTTCTTCCAAATTTCTTTTCGCATTTGTTGCATGCAAAATCTTTGCGACCTTCGTGTACTATCTTTTGGTGTCTGATCAAACTTGATTTTTCTCCAAATTTCTGCTCGCATTTGTCGCATGCGAAATCTTTCCGACCTTCGTGGACAGTATTTTGATGTCTGAGCAAATTAACTTTTTGTCCAAATTTCTTCTCGCAATAATCACACGTAAAATCTTTGTGACCTACGTGGACTGTATTTTGGTGAACAAACATGTGCTGTTTATATCCAAATTTCTTTTTGCACCTGTCACATTCGTAATCTTTGCGGCCTTCGTGTACTGTCTTTTGGTGGATAAGTAAACTAGCTTTGCTTCCGAATTTCCGCTCGCATCTGCTGCACGAAAAATTTTCATGAGCTTCATGTACTGCTTTTTGGTGCTCGATCAAATGCACTTTTTGTTGAAAGTTTTTCCTGCACTGGTCGCATGTGAAATCTCTTTGACCTCCATGGACTGTTCTTATATGCGAGAGCAAACTATGTTTATTTCCGAATCTCTTGGCGCACTTTTCACATAAATAATCTTTAAAAACTTCGTGAAATATTTTGTTGTGCTTGAGTAAAGTTGATTTATTTTCAAATTTTCTGTCACACTTGTTGCATGAGTAATCGTCGCGATCCTTGTGTACTAATTTTTGGTGCATGATCAAACTCGATTTTTTCACAAATTTCTTTTCGCAATGGTCGCATGAAAAATCATTGTGGCCTTTGTGTGTCGATATTTGGTGTCTACTCAAATGACTTCGAAACTCAAATTTCTTTTCGCACTTGTCACATGAGTAATTTTTTTTCTCATTGTGGATTGTGTCTCGGTGTGTTATTAAGCTTGATTCGAGTATAAATTCTTCCTGACAAATATCACAAACGTATTTTTTGTTGTCTGAAACAACAATGTCATGTTCACTTGAATTATTTTCCAATACAATTTGCTCGGATTCCTCATCACTTTTATCCATTTTTGTGTTTAAAGTATGTGATGTTTCATCGGAAAAGACAAAATTCAAATCAATTTGTTTTTACTATAAACATGATCAGTGTGCTATTCATGATCACGTTACATTGTTTACAATCAAGGTACTGATTTATATGTTTGTACATCATCATTACAATATTTGAAACCAATTTCGAAATCTAACTTGGCGACGATTTTTTTGAAGAATCTATTTTAGCCTTCTTAAATTATACGTCCCAGCAAACTACTGACAGAACAACATCGAGTCCGTAAAAAACATCGTGTAAATAAAAATTGCAGCCCCCACACCAAGGCCTGTTCGACCTGCTTCATAAGCCGTCACTGTGTGTGCCTCCCGGCGATAGTAACTACTTGCTGAATTACGAGGACTACTTCTGGTGGTGGTGCTGGAATCGATGGATGTGCGCCATGGATACCAAGTAATGGAGCGTTGCCAGCTGCATCTGTGCGAGAAACTGTCGAGAGGATTTTTCCGGCACTGGGCCGAAATCATCGGCGGCGGCCGCGAGATCGTCCCCGAGAATTTGACCAATCGAGATTTGTATAACATTTGCTTGGCGGCTACTGCATCGTGATCGAACGGATTGAATTCCCGATTGAATCGTATCGAAGTAAACCGATTTATTGTCGATGTATTGTGGTGAAAGTAAATTTAAAAAAATTATTCTGTAAAGTCTGTGAATAAGGAATGATTTATTAAAAGAAAAAGTGGTTGGAAAAATCTGTAAAAGTTCTTTAAGGTACTCCTACGCTCATGATAACCTCTGATCATATTTATATCTTGAGTTTTTCACCGCAACAGTTCGAAAAAAAATCCTCAAAGTCGAAAATTATATATGTGCAAAGTCTCTTCGAGGTCTAAAACACGGGGAAAAATCGCATCGATCGTAAACGAAAAATTTCCTCACTTTGGGCGTTCATGGATTAATAATAGCCTAATGGTACAACTATCACGATTTAAAATCGCATATTCATTTATCTTCGCACGTTTGCTCTTGGATCACTCTTATCGATCTTTTATTTATGTGGTTAATAGAAAATTAAGTTACCGTCTGGCGGAAATCGGAAATTAGGAGTTGTTCCTGCACAGATGTCTGTGTTACAAAAAACCTGTATTGAAAGTAATTTAAGTAATCCCAAGTGGGCTTAATTATATCCAATTTTTTCATTTGTTTTTTGCATTAAAACAGATGAGGCTCATCTCTTGCAGTTTACCGTAATCGAATACGATCAAATTTTTCCCTCTAACAATCACGCACCCAGCGTGCAATTGACTGTTTCGTTTATTGAAACCCGTTCGAACGACAACTACTCGACACTGCAAATTTACACATAAACGTTGATGTGGAAGCAGAATACGAAAAAGATATTTCGTTAAAATTGTTTACAGTTTCCCTTCAATCGTTAGCAGGTCAAGAAGATTTCTACTTTGACTTATGTCTGGCACTCGTGTATGGTATGAACAATCATGGAATTTATCGCGTGCAGAGATTCGAACGATAAACAAACGTTTTAAATATTCTTTGTGATACTCAATTTGATATCGATCAATGTGTTTTATTAAACGGAGACGAAATCGGTAAAGTGCTTGTTGATTCCAGATTTTATTTACTACTTTATACCGATTTTATTAAGTATAACCATGACTCGTGCATGACTATTGTAGACAGAACAAAAAGAAAGGGTCTTAATTTTCATTATCTTCAAATGTAAAAATTCAAGGCTTTGCAGCATGCACTCAAATAAATACAATAATCTAATACTGATCATTGATAGAAAATCGTACGAGTGACCTTAAAATGTCGAACTGCGCATTACTTCTAATGATATGTTTTTTTTCGATTCATTGAAAATCAGATAAGATAATCGTGATTCGTTAAAACTATCGATAAACATTATTACATTTCGCACTTACACGAAACATTAGTCGAGATAAATTATTTTCGTCGATTGACCGCATTCGAATTCGAATCCATTATGAATTTGAAATCAGAAATTTTCTCGAGTAACTTCGGACACCGTCATTCGAATCGGTCGAAGGGTGTAAAAATCGATCTATTTTATCAGATTATCTGTTGCAAAAAAAAAAAACGACTAGCGATATATTCCAATCTTATCGTGCCGATGTATCCTTCGAATAGCATTGTTTCGTATCGGCGATAGATTAATTTCATAAGAAATCCAAGCGCCCCATTGCACTTGCTAAAATAGTTCTGCGAATCAGTTACTCAAATGCTGCAATTAAATCTAATACGTATTATTATATGATTAAGTAAAAAAAAAAAAAAAACAGAAAAAGATGTCGCGATCGGTTCGGTTTTTCAGTTCGTTCGTTATCCTCGCTTGCGTCTCGATCGTTTTGGGAGTCAAAACTTCAAACTTAAGATCGTCGAAGGCGTCTAGAAACGGTAAAAAAATACAATACACAAAGTATAATATACAAAAGTCATGAATTCTTTGCATGTCATTATATTGTAGTCATAAGAGATCTGCAAGTGAGCGACATCGACTCGACCTCCGCGAAAATATCGTGGAACGCGTCGGAAGACAAGAATCTTGACGATTTCACCATCGAAGTGTCCCGAAATGGAGAATCCGTCGCGCGCCAAACGATCGGCGACGCAACGTCGTGGCTAGCTCGAGATCTCGAGCCGTGCACCAGGTACAACGTCACGGTTACGTCGACGGGATCGACCATCGATACCGTCCACACTGAATTCGCTACTTCCTACGTCAGTGAGTACATAAACATAATAATCTTTTTCACGTAATAAATAATTTTTATCCTTTTTTTTGCCTTACAGCACCCGTGTGGTCGACGCGACACGGAGCCATCACGCAGAGGCCCTCGGGCCTGAAGCTCGTCTGGACGCCGGCCCAGCCCGAGAGCTGCGTCAAGACCTATCGGCTCGAGATCGACACGCGCGATCCCGATCTCGAGCACGCCATGATCGCCGAGACCACGGCAACTCAGTACGCGTTCGAGAATCTGTACGCGTGCGCCCGCTACTGGTACACCGTCTCTCTCGTCGATCTCCAGGGCAACGTGTTCCAGTTCGTCGAGGGTCGGTCGGTGGCGCAGTTCGCCGCGGTGCCCGAGGCCCCCGTGACGAGCCGAGACTCGGAGCCGCTGCTGACCCGCTACACGGCGACCTTCTACCTGAACGCCAGCAGTCCGAGCGGCAGCAGCAATTGCAGCCTCGAGCTGGTGCGCGCCTACTGCGAGGTGACGTCGAGCCCGGTGGCGGCCGAGCAGGGCCGACGCTACGAGCTGCAGACCCGGGTGCGACCGGGCCAGGCGCGCGACCGGATACCGATCGAGCTGGAGCGACTCGCGCCCTACACGTACTTCAGCTGTCGGGCTGCGGGAGTTAACGGAGCTGGGCCAGGGCCGTTGAGTCGGCCCATCACCTTTCGCACCTCGGAGGACTATCCGTTCCCGCCGTGGCGGCTGAGAGTCGAGGGCGACGGTGCTGCCGGTGCGGGTGGTGGGCAGCCGCGCGAGCTCGTCTGGGAGCCGCCGAGGTGGCTCGCCGGTACTCTGCTCGGTTACAGGCTGAGGCTGACCTGGAGGCCGAATTATCCGGTGCCCGCGGCTTGTCCGCCACATTCGGTATGGGGTACGAAGACGATGGAAGTCGGGTCGGGCCTGACTCGGCTGAGCCTCCTAGACGAGGCGACGTCCGCCCGTTACGTAGTGAAGATGGCCTCGAGGACTGGACTGGGATACAGCCACGAGACGGTGATCGATTACACGAGTCCGGTTCGCGGAGGTATACGCAATAAATTTTACCTACCCCAGCGGAAATTTTTTTTTAAATAAAGTACATAATAATGTTGTAAACTGTAATGAAAAGTAAAAAAGTGTAAAAAAATGTAAGATTACTAACGATTTCGGACATGTGATACGTTTTTCTACACTTTTTTACTTTTTATTACAGTTTATTACATTTGTTTACCTATAATTAGAGAGATGAAAACCCTATGAATTCAAGCTCATTAAAGTTACATGGAAAAAATAAAAAAGTGTAAAACTTATGAGTTTAAAATTCCAGTCAAGCCCGCATGTGATCGAATTGACCGCAACAAGTAATTTTCGTGAAAAAAGTGAATTCACTCTAATGCAACAGAAAGCCTTAAACATCATCATAGATGTACTGAGGAGTACTGAGATGACTGAATTTAGTTTTATATACATATCCATTAAACTTGTCTTAATTCATTCATAAAAATCAATACTTTTTTCACGAAAATCACTTGCTGCAATCGATGCAATCACGCGTGGATAGCATGTTGAAGAAAATGTAAAAAAGTGTAAAAAAGTGTAAAAAAATGTGATTTTATGCTGCCTTTTTTTAATGCATCGGCTGTATGAAATCGTTAGTAATTTTATATTTTTTTTACATTTCATTACACTTTACAATTTAATATGATGGTTTTAGTCACTACTTTAACTTTTTTTGAACGATTTCTGTCCGGTACATACAATTTACGTTGCGTATAAAATAAATCGATGACTATAATTTCTTTTACAGTGCCCGATAAAATAACCAACCTGTCGTACAACATCGTGCCCGTGTCGGCGGCGGGCAAGATCTACGACATCACCCTCAGCTGGCAACTGCCCTGCTCGCCCAAGGGCAATCTCAGGGAGTTCGAGGTCGAGGCGCGAGACGGAAGCGGCCAACTGGTCGCCGACCTGATCGTCCCGGTCCCCGAGGAGCGAGTTCAGCCGAATCAACGGTTTCGAGCCGTTCTGAGCCAGTTGGCACCCGTGGACGACGGTAGTTACGATATCGCCATTACCCCGGTGGTGCGCGACGGCCTGGAGAACGACGGCCGGGGCGAGGTCGAGCTGATCGCCATTCAAATACCTGCCTGGAAACAGCCGGTGGAGAGCTCGTGATTCCATAAAATACTTGTTTATTGTTTTAAAATAATTATTGTTTGATGTAACCATGGATAAAATTATTTAAGAATTATACACTCCATTCGTTTATTTTACCCATGAAATGGCCGTAAAAAAAGTTTTCATTATTCGCGCCCAATTCATTGCAGTCGTTGAAATACGCGAAACAGAAAACTACCTTATCGTCGTAGCGCAGAAAATTATTATGATTGTTGAAGCATTGTGTACACTTATCACAGAAAGACACGTGTGACTACAATAGTAGTGTTGTGGCATGTTTGTCATTAAATGACTATTTAGCGATTGATTCAGCAGTCGTCCACCGGATTTTTTAATTTTAACACACGTAGCTCTAGTTTTAATCATGAATACTAATCAGTAAGAAAATTTATTTTTCTTCTTGTTCTTTACGTAGATTGTCGAGGGAGAAAATAATTAATACAGGATATTTCGTTTTCAGAGTAATTTTTTCACTTCTTTTCGTACTGCCTATATTGGCAACTTCTGCTGAACACCTGGACTTGAAGCAAGTCAAATGTTTGAGTAAGATTATTGTTGACTGACTTTTGTTCAATTTAAAATGTTTTCATTGAGTTGCAAAATTATATTGCTTATTGTACACAAAAATTTAAATGATTTTGAATAATCTATTAATAATATAACTAAGTAAATGATTTTTTGAAAGAAAGCAAAAAAGTTTATGAGATTTTAACATTATAAATATAATTTTGCTTTTTCAATTATTGAATTACTTATATTTTAACTACTTTGATGCATTGATTTCAACCAATGTTTTGTTTTAAAGTTTGCAGATCAATTGTGGATGAATTTCAAAATGAGGTCAATAAAATTGATCCAACCAAAGAAATAGAAATTGGACAATATAAATTAGATGACAAAGGAAATTCTCACCAAAAAAAAGTAACATATTTTAGAATCTGATTAATTAATGCTTTACAAATTGCAAAGAGTAAATAATATATTAATCTATTACCTAGGTTCCTCTAGCAAAGTCTGAAGTACATTTATCAGATGTGCTTGATTCTATTTGTAAAAAAATGCAAGATTATGTCAGAGCAAAATATAAATCAAATGGTAAACTGACTTTACTTAAATTGATAGAAAACGGTCAGATGAATCCGTTGATGAATGAAGTAGACATTATCCAAGATGGTGATTTAAATAAGAGTCTGGAATACTTTGTAAGTTTTTAAAATCTGACTGTTTTAGTAACATCAAATCCGTTCACACTCATTTTATGTTTGTACTTTTCAGTGCGAAGAAGTTGTCAATGATTATGAAGACAGCTTGATCAAAGTAATGACCCAGGGACAAAGAAATCCTAAATTAAAAATTTGTCTAGAAGAATCAAACTATTGTAAAGGTTTTATGGATGAACACGATGATGAGAGTGAGGATGAAAGTAGCGAAAGTATTGAAAAAACCGAACTGTAATTAAGATACAATTGTACATACCAATTGAACAGAAATCTAAAGTATATTAAATTATTACTTAATTAAAAAAAAAAATAATGTTGTTGAAGAAATAAATTTTATATATTTTAAAAAAGCAAACAAAATCTTTGTAATACATGAATTTAAGATACTTAAAGAACTATTTCTGAAACTCTGAAGCAAATCTCAATACGCAATCGTACTCTCGAGCTGACCACAAAGCTTTTATAATACATCCGACAGTTGCATCTGAGGTAAAGTTTTGTTTCCAGCTGATCAATAATTGATAGACAATTTCGTCCAATCCTCGTTGCTTGTACTTGTATTCAAACTGATCAATTTCACCTTCTGAAAACTCTAGTATCTCAGCCACTTTTCTCCATCTGCTGCCAACGTGTGATTTGATAAAGAGAATATGATTCTTTGTCACCTCCAAGCTGCTCTCACTTATCTGTTGTACTTCTGCAGTCATTTCCTGTTTTTTAATCCTTTTATTATTGTCCAATTCGTGTTTTTGCTTAATGTTTATTTTTCCTGGATTATTATAATTATAAATGTGCTTGACACTGTCGCCAATCTTCACATCGGAACAATTGATGAAGTTGAAGTTGGCTTTTTCTTTGGTCGTTTTGTTCGATCTCGTGGAGTTGCTGGTCCTAGAGCTCTTGGATTTCGAGATAGCCGGCTTTTGATACTGAACTTGGTGGGAAATGGACTCGGAGTCATTTTCTCGTCTACTCCGTCGTAGCATCTTCGAGATGAAGTTCATCGTTGACACTTGTTACGCTTCGCATCGTCATATACGCTACCCGAGTAATTGCTTATCAGTTTGTATACTAGTGCACACGAGCAGACGCGCTTATTGTTTTACAAATGACCAATTGTAATCAGCCGCGGCATGAATAGATTGATAGATCATCGGTCGTGCACTGTAAAACGATCCTAAAAACAAACAACGCATTTTTTGCGATGATTTAATATTTGAAAAAGTTTATACGACGAAAAGGAATTTGCAACATTCATTTTGCGTTATTTTTAACAAATCATTATTCATCCTTCCAAGCTTAATCTTGTGGTATTTATAGTTTTTTAAATATTCAGAAATTTTCTGGAAATTGCTGTACCCAAGTTTTATATTTCAAACATCTTTTTACATAAAAATCTCATTCAAATTTACCCTAAGATGATCGGTATCGAACAAAACTCACTTGCACTGTGTATTGTAGTGGCGACTATAATAAAAAAGTTAAGTGAAAAGAAAGTTACACTTGACTTGACAAATTATCTTAGTTTAAGAAATCGAAATGCGTCGTGATACGATTCGAGATCCAAAAATCCAAAAATACAAGTCAATTATAAATCGAATAGATTGATCGACGGTTATTTTTTTAATGCCTTTACTTGAATACATTTCTCAATGAATTTTATCGAAACTCTACTTTGAAAAAAAATCAAAAAATATAATTAACTATTTTTCAAATTTCAAATCAGTTTGTCCGAAGCCATTTATTGTAAACAATAAATTTGTTTCATTCAAAAAAAGATCGTTAAGAAAAGACACGACCTTTCCCATATTTAGGCATTTCCGATCTAACGTCCTTATATCGAACTGGAAAGTGCAGCAGACGCTACGATTCCGATTATACCTACTCTCTCCTCTTTCGACACGTTTTATATTTTGCCAGTGCAAATTGTCACACACCGATCTGTCTGAGTGTCCGTGTGTGCAGTTTGCAGCAGTTCGCAATTCCCATATTGATGCGGCGCTATGAGCGCCTATATATATACATTATTGCCGCCGGAGTCGGTATATAGACTTGGCCGAGCGAAAAGAGGAGAGTAGTGTGTGCGAAAAGAGAGTCGAGAGAGAGAGAGAGAGAGAGAGAGAGACGGATAAGGCGGTTGACGCAGAAAGAGAGTGAGAGAGAGAGAGATTCATGTGTTCCTCGAGCGACAAAGCCTTGAAAATTCAAGTGTGTGCCTGGATCAGTGATCGTGTACATTACTAGTACAGCACAACCGAGCGAGATAATACAGCACCGTGTGTTGTTGTTTCCTTCTTCTTTTTTTTTGCTTTGTTTTGTTTTTGCCCATCAAATGTGACTCTATCCGTGAACTACTCTTCGCAATCCGTACGTAGTAAACGTTCGCGAAAAATAAATGTACAATAATTTTACAGTTAAATGATATCTTGTGTACAGTGGCGATGAATTTCGATGATCGCTCGCTGCTGGAATTAACCGAGAGGAAGCAAATATTTATTTGTCAACGCGCGCACGTTTAACGAGATCTCTGTACCGTTTTGATTTTTCAAATTTTACACGCTTGTAGAAAAGTATGTGAGAACAGTAACTTGTAATTTATAACGATTGTCCCGTTTTGTGTTGTAGAAGCTTTTTTATATTTATTTTTAAATAACTCGTGTGTAACTTCGCAAAGTGAACAAACGTGATAGTCTGTGGTGAATCCTAAGGGAAGAACGTAGCTGAAATTTAATCGAAAGACTCGTCCCGATCTGCAATACTAAAATTGCGAAT
Organism: Trichogramma pretiosum; assembly: GCF_000599845.2. Classification (NCBI taxonomy): domain Eukaryota; kingdom Metazoa; phylum Arthropoda; class Insecta; order Hymenoptera; family Trichogrammatidae; genus Trichogramma; species Trichogramma pretiosum. The sequence continues at coordinate 634,619 of NW_019641621.1, read as the reverse complement.
TACATTTCTACGCTTGATATGAGAAGTAGACATTTCGATTGAGGAATAAATAAAATCTTGTGAAATGGGATTTTCTAATAGCTTACAAGGTCAACCTGCACACGAAGCTCTTCTGGGTCGGCAAGATGCAGAAATTAAACTTCTCGAGATTATGCGCAGATGTCTTACTTCCAAAATCAAGTCAGATAGAGAGTATGCCTCAAATATAACATCTCTTACTATGCAAGGGAGAAAGATAGACAAATCTGATGAACTAGCTGGCAGCTTAATTACACAGGTATTAAAATTTATTTTATGCACGTTGTCTAACTCGCTGATCGATGAAGAAAATTTTACATTATTTCAAAGAGTTGGAAAGACCTCATGGAATCAATTGAACAAATTGCCAAGTTAGTAAGACAACAAGCTGATTCGATGGAGAGTGTCGTTATCGAACAAATAACAGCTCTTTATTCTGAACGCAGAAGAGCTAGAAAACTATATCAAGAAGAACATACCTGGTTAAACAATCAGTTTCAGCAGGTATTTTTAATCATAAAAAAGTCATATCCATTTATGTTAAATTTATGTTACTAAATACCAATATATTTTAGTTAACAGATGATGTGACCAGAAAAAAATCTGAATACTTCAAAAACTTGGAAAGTTATAAACTGATGAGATCTCGTTTTGAAGAGCATTATGTAAAATGTAAAAACAACTTGATTACTTCGAACATTTAACAAATTGTAATTTTTTTCCATTTTTTGTTATCGAATTTAGCTGGCAGAGGAGGACGAAAACTTGATGAAGTCAGAGAAAAGTACCAAAAAGCATGCCGTAAATTACACCTTACGCACAACGAGTATGTACTTTTGTTGTGTGCAGCTTCAGAATGTGAACTGGATTTGAGAACGTGTTATTTACCTAGTTTATTAGAAAGACAACAAATTGTTCATCAAGAATTCATTGTTTCATGGTGAGTTCAGCAAAATTGTTTCTGCTTAGGCAGAATTTTATTAGATCATATGCGAAAAGACTTTTTTCCTGAATTCCATACAATTCACAATATATCATTTTCAAGCTTGCCATTTGTAGAACCATTTAAGATATTGAAGAAATATTTTCTATTTATTTCTTTAATTTTTTTTGCAACCCATTTGATTTTATCATCAGGAAAAACATCATGCGAGATTTTGTATCATATGCAGATTTCACAAATGAGAAATTTTTAGACGTTCATAACCGAATGCAAAATGCTGTTGATAATATTAAACCTGCCGATGAGTATAAAGATTTCATAGGAAAACACAGGTTATTGAAATAATTAACATTTTTTACACAAATTTTATGAATATCATTACTGAACTATTTTCTGTTTTTAGAAGCAGACCATTATCTCCTGTGAGATTCAGTTTTGATGATAATCTTGTTGATGATACTTCTGGAAAACTTTTACCCAATAAATTGACTGTTGATAATTTAACAATTGATTGGTTGAGAAGTCGTGTGTCTGAACTAGAAACATCTATTAAAGTGACTCAATCTCATCGCCTAGTTATTCAATCCAATATGGAAAATAATTGTGATAAAAAGTACGATTGTAATTGTAATACATTTGTCACAAGCAAATTTCAATGGAAATAAATTTTTTAGATCATATACTGATTATGCTCAAAAACAAGAAGACATGAGGCTACTCTGCCAAGAAAAAAAATTTCAAAGACAACTTGAAGTGATTCGAGGAGCTTTAAATGAGCTTGGTTGTGAAGAGGTACCTTCTGGGTGTGATTTATCTATGGAAGGATCTTTTTCTGAATCGGCTAAGGTACTGCAAAAATTTATCTTATGTAATAATATAACAATTAAGCTGTCCATAGAATATGACTAGTATAAATACATTATACAAGTTTTAACTGTAGATAATCTAATTCTACAATGATGAAAGGATATTTTATTGTTAGGAATTGGTTTAAAAATTAAAAAAGTTTAGTAAAAATGAAAAAAGTTAATTATTTCTTGTCATATTCCATATAAGCCGTCCTCACCACGAGCAACAAGTACGAATAATCAAAAAGAAAGTGGCAATAGCAGTTTAGCGGAAGAAGAATGGTTTCACGGGGTTTTGCCTCGGGAGGAAGTCGTTCGACTATTGGTTACCAAAGGTGACTTTCTTGTTCGGGAAACCACTCGAAATGATGAGAGCCAAATTGTTTTATCCGTCTGTTGGGACGGCCATAAACATTTTATTGTTCAAATTACACAAGAGGTATGATAAAAAGATTGTAATATGATTAATATGTTAAATAAAATTGAACTAAATTTACGAAAATTTTCTTAGGGGTATTTCCGATTTGAAGGTCCAGCATTTCCGTCAATACCTGAGCTTATAGCGCACCAGCTAAAATGTGGATTACCTGTAACTAGTCGTTCGGGCGCTATACTCAAAACTCCGATTACGAGAGAAAGATGGGAACTTAATAACGATGATGTAGTGCTATTAGACAAAATTGGCAAAGTAAATTATTTTTCCATTAAAAATACCTCCTAGATAACTATGATTATTTATTTGATTATTTCATTTTGTGTACAGGGAAATTTCGGAGATGTTTATCGGGCGTTATTGAAAAATAAGACTGAAGTAGCTGTAAAAACTTGTAAAATGACTTTACCCGATGAACAAAAACGTAAATTTCTTCAAGAAGGACGGATATTGAAGCAATATGATCATCCAAACATAGTAAAGCTCATTGGAATCTGTGTCCAGAAGCAGCCCATTATGATTGTCATGGAGTTGGTATCTGGTGAGTTTTTCTGTTTAGCTGAAACAATACCTGATTACAGAATACTTGAAAGTTAATAAAAAATTAATAATTAGTTTAAAACTAAAAAAAATGCAAATAAAATGTTACTTGACAATTATTTTGTTAATCGTGTGTTGACCAGTTACCACGTTTATGTAAAAACTAAATGCTCATTTGAATGCTTTAATGTTCTAGGTGGATCGCTTCTGGCATATTTGAGGAACAATCGAGCTACTATGACTCAACTACAACTATTACAAATGTGTAGAGATGCTGCTGCTGGTATGAGTTACTTGGAATCTAAATGTTGCATTCACAGAGATTTGGCAGCACGAAATTGTCTAATAAGTACGCAACAATTTATTTTAAAGTAAAACATGACTTGACCATTTTCAAAATAAATAATTATTTTACAGGTCACGAATCTACAGTTAAAATATCGGATTTTGGCATGTCAAGAGAAGAACAAGAATACATAGTTTCTGATGGCATGAAGCAAATACCAATCAAGTGGACTGCTCCAGAGGCTCTAAATTTCGGTAATGATGGAAATCAATTGTTTTTCTACAAAAGTTTTAATTTATTCGAATAATTTTATTTATATTTACAGGAAAATATACTTCATTATGCGATGTTTGGAGCTATGGTATTCTAATTTGGGAAATATTTTCGAGAGGTGGCTATCCTTACAGTGGTTTATCCAATTCCCAAGCTCGTGAAAAAATTGACGCAGGTTCGTTAGTTTTAATATTTTTAGATTCATCGAATTGAATGTAATTAATGAGTAATTAATAAAATATTTTTTGATGCAGGATATCGAATGCCACCACCAGACGGTACACCAGATGACATTTACAAGTTAATGTTACAATGCTGGGAGTATGATCCAGAAAAAAGACCGCACTTTGATATAATTTATTCTATAGTCGACAGTGTAACTCAACGACATGTATTAGCCCAACAAACATGAAAGAAAAATTGTGATAAAAAAATTAAGTGCCTTATTATCACGCATTAAGTTCAATTATCAGATTTAAATTATTGATTATATTTAAAAAGTGCAATTATACCTATATTTTTTAAATCGACTTACTGAGGACATAGCTTTTTGCGTGCTTTAACAATAATACAATGTGATATAACTTTTTAAATAGTTTTTTGAATTTTTCATTTTAAAAATCTTTTTCATTATCTAATACTTTTTAATAAAAAAAAAACTGAAGTCTTGACTTCCTTTTTAAAATGTCTACTTTACATAGAATAATAACGAATTAGCAACTCATTACATGATTTTTTTTCATTTTGTCATTTGTATAGATATTTTTAAATAAACACCTGAATAAAACATTTTCATTATTTGATTTTAAATTTAGTTTTTTGTTATATTACCTTGAATTTCAGTAATAAAAAATAGTTTTGATATGAGAAGTTAATTTCTAATTTCGTCTAAACGTAAGATTTTTTTGAATTTCTTGGTGCCAAATATAAGATTGGAATATAAGATGCTTGAAGGTCTGCTCTTGGCAAATGCAAATTGTCAACTGAACTTGTTTATGATTATCTCAAATTTTGAAATGATAATTAAGTTATCATGGGTAGTGAACTAAGTTAAATTTTAAAAATAGTGCTGCTTCAATTATATAGTTTTTATTATTCAAGATAGATTCATAGGATTTGCAAAAAAAATTTTTGCTAATTTTTTATATACAGAAATGATTGGTGTTAACACTTATCATACATAAACTTTGTACATCTGGGTCAACATTAGTAAAAAAATTTACCGCTATTACAATTAAAACTAATTTCTATTCGAAAATTGAAAACTTTACATTTATTATAAGCTACTTAATATATTAAAATAATATATTTTCAATCACAAATACAATTTTAGAAGCTCATCGGCCACAGCGGTGGGAGGAAGAATCCCAATGTCTGTGATAAAAAGATTTATTAATTCAGGCGGAGTGTAGTCAACGAGGGGATGTTGCTCTGCAGTATCTTTTTTTAACATACTATGGGTAAACTGGAATAAAAATTTAAATTAAATAACCATCTCAAAAAATTGTCTCAATAATATTTTGATTATTACCTTGTATTCAGGTTCCAAATCCCTATTATTTAGGGGAAATGTTTGTGTAAATTTGAAGGTTTCAGCCATAACTAAGAAACGTTTATTCAATGCTTTTGCACAAAGTGCCATCTGGTATGTTCCAATCTGATATAAAAAGAAGAAGATAAATAAATGCAAAAGATTATAAGTAAATAAATCAAAATGATTTAACTTACTTTGTTAATAATTCCACCACTTTGACATACTCCTTCAGCTCCGACCATGCAAAAATCTACTGATTCCATTATGTAACCCATAGCAGAATCTAGAATCATAGTGCACGGAATTCCAAGGTCCCTAAGATTTTGAACCATTTCCGCCCTAAAAAATTGCATTGTATATAATAAGCGTTTTAAGGATAAATGTTGGATCTATTTTTCAATTTTCATATCATCAAAATGTGAACTGTATCTTACCCACTGGTGTCCGGTGTTGATTGTGTAATGTACACTCTAAAACGGCATTTTTTCTCTGCTGCTCGTTTCATAGCAGCCAACACAACTCGAGACCTGGAGTGTGTCAGTATGGTCTAAAATAGAAATTAATATTAGCAAACATAAGTCATTGAAGTAATAATTAATCAAAATAAATTTATAAAATAAAGTACCTGTCCACCATATAAGTAAATTGAAGCTCTCTGAGCAATGATCTGTCTGGATTCAACAAGTCTCTCATAAAATGTGTTTCCTCTGTCAAGCATAATTTTCTTACATTCTTCAAAAGGCTGCAACAAAGATATCGTTAGCAAAAATGTAGTTATTGTCTTAAGAAATAAAGATTATCAAATTACCTGAGTGTCAAGTGCGGTTAAAGTGATGAATCTAAGAAATAGTTCAGACCCTGAATTAATAGCGGTAATAGGACAATCACATGTCCTCAGTATAGCGATTGCGTCAATCAATTGCTCTCGTAACTCTTGGATAGTCTTGGCTAAAATTAAAACAAATACACATGATAATATGCAGGTAAAATTTAACACTCACAACAAGATGAAAATATTACAATTTGACTTTTCCAGGACTTTTAACAATACCCGGATTGCCGCCATTCCAGCTGAAAGTTCCTTTTCAGTTTCCAGGATTGTTTTCATGAGTGAGTAAATTTCTGAAAATTAAAAAAAGATGATGAAATAATGACGAACGATGAAATAGTAAAAACGATGAAACGATGCGGCGGCATTTACCTCGAAGTGCATAAAAAATAAATTGAAAACATTTGATCTATTTACCTTGTTTCTCCATGATTATAAGTATAACCGAAATTGGTCGGTGAAAATTTAAAACCCAGCAGAATTTACAAGTTCACGAGGTGCTCGCACACGTTGGATTGCATTCAAAATCAAACTGTAAATACGAGAGAGGTTGAACGGTTAAGAGTCAGACACTACTCGTGATCAGTAACGACTCGAAACTTGGAACAGCGTTCGGGCATTACATTAGATGCGAGGAAGGGGGGGTATAATACCGTTCCTAAATACACTTGACTTACGGAGCTAAATTGAAACAGGGAATCTCAAAGTAAAATGACGGTTTTGATGAATTTTATCAACGTAATCATTTTCGCTATAAACATATGGAGACGAAAATAATAATCATGTAAAATACTTTCAAACAAAAAAAAAATAATAAAAAATAATAAACTTCGGAAAATCTACGTGGAAATTTTTTCTACACCATAAGAGTAAAAATAATTGATGACCTTGTGGCATTAATTCGTCAAAAACAAATACACAGCCTGTCCCAATAGCTGCGGGGGAGAGGGGGCGGGACCCAAAAACTCGCTCAGACAACTGCGGCCTCGGCCTGTATTGCCGCCCACCGGAGTTCTTGATTGGCCGCAGTTGTAATTTGCGAATAATTTGTTATCCGAGCAATTGCGATCAAAAATTTCTGTCGTCGTATACTTATATTCAATAGAATACCCTGAGTGATAGAGATTTTCCAAAATCTTTCTAAAATTACGTTTTAGCCTGTCAAATTCTGAATCTTTACAAATGTAAATTATTCATGAAAATTGTTGGTATCGATTAAAAAAATCTTGAACTTGAGTAATCTTGGCATTTAATAGGTAAATCGAAAAAGTCCCAACCAATAATGAGTGAGCCTCGTGATTCGACCACACAAAAGATCAAATTTTCGCTCTACAATAAATAAATTTCGTTGACACTGAGCATTCAAATAGTTATTTAACTAATAATTATAATTATTTATTTACTCAAATAATAGTTTATAATAAATATTATATATTTTATGAAATCTAGTCACAATTAGTGAATAAAACATTTTAAATTACTCATTAGTTCAAATCGCAATTGACAATTATAAAATTATTTAAAAATTAATCTATATTTTTTTAACTGTACTTAAAACCATAAGGTATGAAATTTGTTGTTTATATAACGCTTTATTTTACGCGAACAATAAAATAACAATTATTCTGAGATTTCCATGAGAAAAATTCGTAAAATTAAAATCATTAAAATTACGCCTTTTTCGAATAAAACATCGTACTAAATTTCACTTTTTATTGCAAATTGCGCACTATTATCAATGCCCTTTTTCTCCGTGATAACACGCTTGCGCAGAATGACAGCAAACACACATAGTGCTTCGGGAAAATTTCCGAGTTGTCAAATGATTACCGAGTCGCACGAGACTTGACCTTTTTGGAAAAATAGAAATCAAGTTTTAATACCACTTTTATAAAGTTTCGATAGTGAAAACTTGTAGCTGTAATTGCGGACTAAAGGATTTTACGTGAATATTATACAGATCGATTCAGATAGGTGGATTATAGTATGACTATAATTTCACAAACAACTGATACACTCGACTGTCACGAAGGAAATCATCCTTTCGAAAGTTTTTTAGCAGCGTAAAAACGTCAATTATATAGTCCATATCAGCGTAAACAATGAAGCTAACTAGATTTTACTCGATTTTACTCTACTTGGGCATCGTTCATACGATTTTTACCTCGACCGTCGATGCCAAGCACAAATTCGATGGCGACTTCGAGTTCGATGAAGAGGTAAGTTGACCTCAGGAAACAAACATAGTATACTTACCAATTGCACGCGAATATGCGAACTATATTTATCGTGCGTTTGTTTATTCTTAAAATAAAAGAATATTGATTGCTTTTATAAGGTAAATAAACGCATTATTATTAACGAGTTGCAAAATTAATTAAAAAGGGAGACTTTAATTCGCGTCGACTACGGTGCAGAATAACAACCCCGTTAATGAATATAGCAAAGCATATAGTGAATAATATAGTAAATAAATATAATAATTAAGACAGTAAATAAATAAAGATTACTCTTTAAGGCTATTCGGGGAAATTCGCGCATTACCATAAATATGATAAAATCGAAACCACAATTCTAAAAGTTAACCACATAAATTATAAAAATATTGAATTAGAACGTAAAATCAATGAATAACTATATTTCGAGTATAATTATATTAAATGAAAAAATGTAAATAGTTAAAATTTGGTAAATTGATCTTTCTAAAAAATATTAATCCTCAAGGATATTTTTCATTAAAAAAAAAGTCGATTATACTTACGACTCAATATTTGACGAAATCATATAATTTTTTACCTAAATTTATTTTCATATAATGCGTACTTATTCATATTTAATTGATTAAATAACAAATTTATACAGTTTTTGTACAGCAAATTTCGCTAAAAAATAAGTAAAAATTTCATTAACACTTTTGAGATTTGAATTATTTTTTTCGATATTTTTCATATTTGTTACACATTTAAATATTATTGAAATATCTTCTAAATTACTACATAAACTGTAACTTATTCTTCCGTATCTTTGACCTACGAATTATCTTTGCATTTCGTGCGTGATGGGTTAGGCCTATTTGAAAATTTGAGCAAATGAAATAGTCTTTTATAAACTATTTTGTAACATTAACATTAATTTATTTGATTTAATTATTAACTTTTACCATCAATTTAAATCTCTGATAAAACTTCGCATAAAAAGTAAAATTTATTTAGAAAGTTTTAACGACATAGTTGTATTTCATTCTCGCGTTTTACAACTTTTCAGGCTCAAAATGTAATGAAGACGTATGATAATTATTTCTTAACTCGATGATAACATTTAAGAATAAATAAATGATATGACTGTATATTGTATATTACAGGATAATTCAAAAGCAAATAAAAAATTGGATAAAAAGAAGTGGATTCACGACCCTGAAAGTAAGTAACTCGTTATTTAACAATGTAATTGTTTATTGGAAATGAAATAAAAGTGAAAATGAAAATATATTCTGCTGTAATCTTATGGATATTGAAATTAGACATTCAGCAGTATTAATGTTTTCAAGCGGTATTTATAGATTTTTTCATTGTATTTTTGAAATAAAACTCTGAATTAAAGACTTCATTCATACATTTTCACCCCACGCAGAACTGAAAAAAGAATCTGTAGGTCCTTGCCTAAAGTGTGACTGTTCTTATCAGCTAGATAAAGTTTCATTTCGTTCATTTCGAAAATAAAAATGAAATTTAATTTGAGCGCTTTAGTGGTGTTAGGTCCCAATCTAATTCTGTCGGCTGGAACGCCGGAATTCCTATGCTTATACACATTCCACTACTTTGTCGACCGGACAGAATTAGATTGGGTCTAGTGTATACTTTAATATCGGTTCGAACTTCATAGCATATCTGTTTCTAGTATTTTCCCGTGCGATTAAATTTTCTTCTCATTTGAAAATCCTCGTAAAACTTGATCATGGCTTTCGAAAATAAAATTCATCTAATCAAATATTACAAACAAATAAAAACCGCATCATTGCTTTATTTTATAAAGGTTTGGTAAATGACAGCTTTTTTTGAATTTTAAAACTAGAATAATTTTCTCATGAGTAATAATTTAATGATATTCGATGTTTCGATGTTCGATGTTTGATTTTAAAGGTAAAACTTTGATTACAGATGATTTATGCCAACCATTAAAATGTAAGAAGTCAGAAATTTGTCTTTTAGAAGATGCTGCTACTGCTCTTTGCGTTTCAAAAAAAGAATTTCATAAATCAAGGCAAGCTATTGTATATTATTCATACATGTAAAATTTGTTATATCGACTGCATTTTTATAACGAATTGAGTTATTAATTCTTGTAGTTATTATTTTTAGATGTAGTGGTAATGTCAGTAGTAGTAAAAGTAGTTGTAGATAGAGGTTGTAATGGTATTCATTATTGAAATAATGTAGACAATATCAGTTTTCATGATTTTATCACACCCCATCGCTTTGAGTTGGCCTGATTGTCAGAAACCAAATAATAGTTTATATTGCGTAAAAATTATCTATATTTTGTACTATTTTTCTAAAAATATTAACGTTTTATGAAAATTAAAATAAAATATGATTAAACTTTTTATTCACGTACTTATAGCTTTAACAATCGCATACTGCAAAAAAGATCAAATATTATTCCCTAAACTTTGATATTGCATTAGTGATGTTAAATAATTTCCGGTAATTATTTCAGGATCACCTCTAAATTACACTTAGATCAACCATTCCTCCAAAAAAATGATGGAAATGTTAAAAAATTCACGGACGATGCTTATTTCGATTCAGAGGATGAAGATAATGACGAAGATCAAGAAGAATTAAAGTAAGTACAGTTTAAAGATGAGAATTCAATATCAAAATTATATTCAAATGTGCATCACGCGATTTGATTCAATTTCGTATGTATCTATGTCTTTATTGAGCGTAGACTCGATCCTACAAGCTAAGAGGTCATTTAACTTTTGAAACTCCCATTCGTTTCGAAATTAGACAAGAAAAAAGACCCCTATTTTTCATAATAATAATTTCATGAATCTTAAAAACTGAACCCTGCCTTTAAATGTTGAAATTCGCGAAGAATCAATTGGAAATAATAAAATGTTGGCACTTCAAGATGCTGACTCGCGAAACACCATGCCGCTTGGCGCACTTCGACTGCACTTCACCAAACGCACTCGTATATCATGTTCTCGATCACTGTTGAAGCATCAAAACAATTCAATTTCGTAGTGTAATAATTAATGCTTTTCTGAAATATAAAATATTTTACTCCGTCTTCTCCATACTTAATAAAATTGTCCCCCCATCAAATTAATTCAATTTTTATTGCAGATGCCAAGAATGTCCAGTGCAAAAGCCAAATTTCATATGTGGCACTGATAATCGCACTTATAGCTCAATGTGTCGTCTTAAATATCACAATTGCATCCATCACATGTCCGTCCGTTTGAATTGTACTGGTTTTTGTCCTTGCAAGAGTAAGCAAAAAAAAAATAAAATTTTTACAATGTATAATTTGTTGAATGAAAATTAAGCTGTTTTTATAAAACTCATTTGAGTAGAAACTTAATGCTATCAAGAATATTTTGAAAAAATCTGTTATCTGGCTCGAAAAATAAGCTGATTTGAGCATAAATATGTTGAAAATTGCACTCAATATAATTAAATAATATGAAATCTTTAATTTCAGAGTCTTTTTCTCATGTACAATCAAAGAAAGGATCTAAAGAACTCAAGATGGTAACAAAGAAAAATCTGGATTACGATTCCAAATTGACTCCACAAGATTTCAATTTTGAAAATCATCACTATCGATATCTTCAATACTTGAGACAATCTAAGGTATATTACATGAATATTATTTTATTCGCTTTTTAATCGAATTTATCATTTACGATACAAAATATTCTGAATCCTCACAGTCCTGATTTAATATTAAATGGTAAAATAAAATTTCAGATTCAGAAGGAGCATAAAATTCGGAATAAGTTTTCCACCTCTACCAATTCCGTAGGAAAATGGAAAAAAGTACATGACGATATTGATATTAACAGCGTCAATTGTCGACCATCCTCGAATTCGATCATGGCAAATAGACTTCTCGATTGGTTTTCCGTTGTAATGGCTGAAACTTTGCAACGACGTCAACATTACAAAGCTAAGAGTGAGTAAAAATCGCTATACAATCTCCATCTAAATTACGATCTAAATTATCCAATTAATTTCATTTTCTTTCATTTGAAATAATTATAAACAAGTGTTAATAAAATTTATTGACTATGGTGCTAAAAATAATACGATGTTACAGGTGGACATTTTCCAAGTAGCTGCCAAACCGAAGTAAAGTGGATGTTTGGTCACTTAGATACTAATGGAGATGAGAGAATATCTCAAATGGAACTCTTCGGCCTAGAACATGACCAAAATGAACCGTGTTTGAAACCATTTTTGGATACGTGTGACTTGAACGAGTAAGTTTTTGTATATACCTCCATAGCTTTATTCACAATCATTTTCAATTACAAAACTGCCTGATTTTCATAGTATAATATAAAAAAATTATGTCAACCCCTATACCATTGTTATTACTGCTGGATTTTTTGAGACTTTTTCCATTTATTCTTGTTATACCATTGTGATTGTTTTAAATTGAATGAAAATTTATTTATCGCAGAGATAGCATTGTAACGGGATCAGAATGGTGCAGCTGTTTCTCCAAAGCCGAAAGACCATGCGCAGCCGTACGTCGCCGCACTTCGCCCGAAATCGCACCGAATTGCGATAGTCAAGGCTACTTCCGAAGCATACAATGCCACAAAATTCTTCAAGTCTGCTGGTGCGTCGATAAACACGGCATCGAATACGCCGGGACTCGAGTCAGAAGATCAAAGCCCAATTGCGGTAAGCTCGAGAGCTTTCAAACTATTGAAGCTTGATTTTTTATCCGCATTTAAATTTTCGCGTGCATAATCTTCGGGGTAGATGAAATCATGAGATCAATTTTGTCGTTACAGATTCAATCATCGAGAAGAGAAACTTTAACGCATTGAGGACAAATCGAGTCGATTTGCAAGACGACGAAGACGATTCGCAAATATCCGAAGGTTCGGCAGATTATTCAGCAGATTTTTAGAAACATATAATCATAATATACTAATCCAAATATAATTGCCAATGCATATTTCTGAAATCACTCATACCGTTACATAGTTAGTCAGTATTTAAGTATTAAAATTAAAGTTTAATTTTTTGTAAATCTCAGATATATACAATAAAAACCGTTCAAAATCTGAAGACTTTCAAATTATCCTTGTTCTCTGACATTAAATTATTTCGTGATGTAATAAATAAATTTGATCATACGACCGATCTCTAAAATTTCCTATCCGATCGGAATTGTATTCGGAGTCGCATCAGAAAACAACTCATAAATATGGAGCTTGCGAACCTAGAAGATTCATGAAATTTTACTAGTTGAAAAAAGCTCTATGAGCTTCAAATTGATATTTCTTCGTGAGCGATGTAGACCATACTAAAATTAAAACTTCATTTTTCTTGATTTTTGAGTGCAACACTCCACCATAATGAAGGCAATGTGTCTGCAGCAATTACGTTATTCAGAGATATAGAATACCACTGAACTAATGATAGAGCTTGCAGCGCTTCGAAATTCTTAATTTCATTTCCTTTTGATGTAGCCTCTGATTGCAGGACAAAAGAAATCTTTCAAATTACTATCGACACTTTAATCCACAACTTTCCAATCTGTCAGACAATTTATTTTTTATTGATAAGCTTTATTATGCGCTTATAAGTATTTAAAATTTACATTATTACGCGAGATAATGTATATGCGGTATAAAAAATGCAAAATACATATTATATTTAACTCTGACAACTTTAGGAATAAATTAATAGACAAGAAATAAGCGATGTCTAGCATTGAAAACATAAAACTCAATTGACTCTTGAAAAAATTTATTTTTTTTTGTTAAATTTTCAAATTACATTGTTAAACTTTAGTCTCTATATAATATAATATAAGTGAATAAAAATAATAACAAAGGACCACGAGTATAGAAGAATTTTATTAAATGTAAATTAAACAGTAAAAATTTGCTGAAGTACTGCTGTATACGAAGTACATGTTTTTGCCTCTAAATATTATGTGAATCTACTCTTTATTTAATAAGTATCGAACATATGGTACTTCAACATCATTACCCTCTTCGTCGTTACAACATAACTCAAAAACAAGAGCACGAACATGAGGTTCAATTTTCTTTTTAGAAACTTTTTTCACAACTTCGGACATGGAAAGATGCATTCTCTCTTGACATTTTGGCTTGGCCATAAAGAATGAATACAGCATGCAAACTCCTTGAGAAAGCATTGTTACTTCTAACTTATGTTGCTCTTTGAAATAATCCAAGAATTCCTTAAGGGTCATTTCACCTTGAACTTCAAACCTATCCCACAATGTCCATTCAATATCATAATATTTCAATTTAGGCGCACTTATAGGTTCAGAAAAGCCGAAAAATGGTAAAGCAAGATTGACAAATCCGTTCTTATAATACGAAAGATCTTTGAAGCCTTGTGTTAATTTTATCAACTCCAAACCAACTAAGCCAGCGACAACGCTAGTAGTAGTAGCGATGGCTGGAATGATTTTTCCAGCGATCAATTTACTTGTATGCCGATCGGCAAGTTGAATTTTGTAATTTGAAGCTCGGAGGTTTGATGAAGCTACAATGAAGTCCATATGATAATTGAAATCATCGTCTTTTTCAAATTCCTGAGGATGCATACTGAGTCCTGAAAACAAAATAGAAATCGTTACATATCAATAAAGAGTTTATATTGGCCAATTTAATTTGTTTATGTAAAATTTATTTATTAGAAAACGAATTATAATTTAATTGAGCAATTTAAGAATTCAACAAGCATCTCATTTAGAATATTTCCTCAAATATTTTCGCGTAATTATTATAATATTTTGAACGTTGTAATAACATATAGTAATAACACGGTCAAAGCAAATTTAAGGAAGTGAAAGATTTCGTATCTAGTTAGCGAATCGCGATACGTGTAGAAATGAATTCATAGACGGAATGATATTCAATTACGAGTATAAGCGTAAATAAAAATAACTCGTGATTCAACAGTAAAATAAATTAGTTTAAGAAATCATGATAATAACTTCTTTCTATCTTATTCATCCACACGTGATAAGCGATGATGATGTGTTATTTTTAACGTATTATTTGCACTAATATTTTATCGCCTACCGCGTATTGATGCTGAATTCATATTCAAAAGGGTCGAAACTGTAATAACAGTACAGTAATAAAGATGTTATCAATTTGAAGTTGCATACCTTTTAATTCTTCTGCGGTTGGCAGGGCAGCCTGTAATGTAGTTAATCTTTCGTGATCAAGATTACCATTGCCATTGGATACTTGAAGCTGTGAATCATTCTCAGCAATAGTCACTCCTGATTTCGGTGTGAATTCTGGCACTTGTATGGTGTTGACGAAGCTTGCTATTTCTTCGCGATTATTGGATCCCTTTATGCCGTATACCGCAGCTTTCAAATTGGCTGCCGCGACAATGTAATCGAGGTGCAGACTGTTTGACGCATCAAACGTCAATGGAATCGGGCAGCGTTTTGGTCCGGACCAGAACAGTTGACCACTGGACGTTACTTGATCAGGAGGGAAGTTAAAGAGTAACTGACGTATTTGGTTGTTGAATTGATCTTGCCAATGGTTTCGTGCCCAAACAACGCAGTCGTTGAAGTTTTTCGGTCTTTCGTCAACTAGAGCTCTTTTGACAGACTCCAGAACTTCCAATGGTTGGACACCTGGTAGTTTCAAGGTGCGCTCAACGAAGTGAGGATCGCATATGTATAGAGCTGCATTTTCAGCTCCTTGTTTAAATAGACCTTCGAAACTATCTCTAGCCCATTGGAGAGTATGTTCTATTGCATTAGGGAAGTTTTTCAAAGTACAAATGGGTATGCTTTTTTCTGGAGGATCTTGAGAAGAACTGTAGGATTCTGTCATAAATGGTACAACTACTTGAGTGTTTCCTTTTGTTCCCAATGTTCCAGATTCGAGTAATGGTTTGCGATAGAAGACGCATCTTCGATCCACGTAGATTCTTGCATCGACGTTGTCGAGAGCATTCGCCACGCCGTCCAACTGTTTGAAGAAATCGTCGTTGTAGACGTTTTCTGTTTCAGGACCGACTCGATTTTCATGAGCAACAATGTTTATTTGAGAATTCATCTTTTTAATGGCTTTGGCAGCCGTCGATGATTTTGACTTTTGAACGTCGGAAGGTCTGAAGAGGAACTGGCGATTGAGATTTGATTTTTCAATGTAGTCATTGTCAGTGACGACGATGTGTCCGTTTCCTGAACCGACTCCGAGCATGGCGAAATTTTTGAGTAATTCGCAGCCAATAGCGCCAGCACCCACTATGAAATACTTTGTATCTGCCAACTTGTCGAGCATCGACTTTCCAAAGACGTTGATGAATCGATCGTAACGAGATCCAACTGAAGCGACATTTTCTGGATTGTTTTTCAATACGTCTTTTGGCAAACACTCAATGGCATCGAAATAGAGCCATTGATATATAGGATGGAATTTGCCGGAGCAAGCTTTCATCACTTCTTGAGCGACAATTCCACCCACGACGGCGTTCATTGGACTTACTTCACCTGCTGCGGTTTTACAGAATATACTCATGAATTCCTCCTGAATATCGTAATTCAAGTTATATTCCTTATTCATTGTGTGAGCGATACTCAAGAACTCTTGGTAGTCTGTGTCATTCCAAGTCTTAGGTAGATGATTGAATTTCTCAACGAAAGAATGCAAAGCGATAAATGCCAAATGTTGCTGCTGCACTTGCTCAAATTTAGCAAAATCGCTGATAATGATTTCTGGAGCTTCCAGTGCCTTATTCAGAGGTAAAAACTTCAATATTTTGGGCATCTTCACCTGCTTCACGATACCTCCTTGACGATACTCCGACAGGCCGGACGTGTCGCCGATACTGAAGGTATAGGGTCCGAGAACTTTGATTTTTTTGGGCTCGCAATTGTTGAGCTCCACCATTCCCTGGACCTCGGAGAATGTAACGAAGTCGCCGTCCTCTAGGCCGTGACGAGCGTCGTCCAGGCAAGTGACGACTCCCTGCGCGTCGTGCGAAACGCTTGCTACCATCGAACTCAGGGCGGGTTCGCCGGTGGCGTCAATTACGGTGAACTCGTCACCGAAGTCACAGAATACTTGCGAGAACAGGCCACGAGTGTCGGCGACGATGAAAGCGATTTTGTTTTTGCGGGCCAGTTCCGATAACCTTAACTGTTCCTTCAATGGAGTTTCTGTGATAACTATGACACTAAATTTTTTTAAATACTCCTCGGTCAATGGGCCGGAATAGAATTGTGTTGGTACGTAGTTGTTCAATTCTGATAGTCTTGGATGGCATGCTTCAGCACGATTTCTTCCTGTAAAATCAAGCGAAATTCAATTTAGTATTTTACAACTTTTCATAGGCACAATAAATAAATAAAATGTTCGAATTAATGTGCTTTTTAGCATACGATTTTTCATTTTTCTTTAGGTTTCTCACTGATAAAATTAAGTATTTTTGGGTATTTTGTGTGCTTGAAAGTAACCAAAGGGAAAGTTCGAGAGTGCGATTTATGTCTCGAAAAAGGGAACGTAATTATAAACTCAGTATACGAAGCCCATTGGGTCCGAAACTATGCCGTGTCGAAAGCCCTTTTTTTACCCGTACATTGAAAATTACAATAAGGATTCGATTGCCGAAACAAGTACAATGGGACAGGGCACAATTCAAGACCCGAGCAAGGCCAGAATTTCAGCTTACCAAGGCCGACACAATAGTACGACTTTAAATTTTTCTCATAAGAAAATATGATTTTGCTACTCCGTACTTGAAGCTTCTAGTACAAATCATACATTATAGGCAAAATATTTAAAATTCACTCTACTGCGTCGGTTGCTGCATAAGCACTTTATGGACTGGAGCTGTCAGATTGTCATCCAGAAATGACAATTTCCCAAATTATTATATTGATAAATCCTCTCCAGGTTCAAAAATTAGTTCTTAGAGATATTCGATGTATTAAAGTACATTGAAAATATAGAAGTATCGTGTTTTAAACGAAAAAAGGAAATCTGAATTAATACAATGTACGGGGCCTTCTTTAAACTTTAAACGAAAGTTTTATTAGGATCTAAAGTGAGAATGTGGAGGGTGTAAATACGGTCGTTTTAAGTGCTCAACTATGATACTAAAAGCATTGTATTGGCTATTAAAACGGTCATTAAATATACCACACATAGTCAGTTTAGGTCCCGATTAACGACTTCACGAGAATCTGTGCGTCTTGGTTGTCAACGAAAAGGCGGGGGCTGAGTTTTTTAAGTTTTTATAAAAACACCATATTGAACGCGTGGATAAAAAATTATCAGTGCTTTGAATGCACTCAAGATGCCATATCGCTTTTCTATATCGTTCAAACAAATAAAATTCAGTGAATCAAAACGATTCGCGATTAAATTGGCAGTGAAGGTATTAAAAATTCCAATTAAACTATTAAAAAATTAAAAGGGAAAACTCACGAAGTCAGTTTTTACCATGAAAAGGGGTGCCATAGAAAGACTTATAAACACCTGTTCAATGAAGTAATTTAAACTATTCCATCGAAATTTATACGGCAAAATAGCATAAGGATAAAAGTTTTTCCAAGCAAGTTCTTACGAATTATTTTGAGAAAATATTTATGAAATAAAATGTTTATATTTTTATGTACCGCATAACATGTACCGTCATAACATTATTGAAATAATTACTCATTTTTTTTCAGTTTTTTTTCAAAGATAAGCTGAAAAATGCGTCGCGTGGAATGTTTGTATTCGTGAAAAAATTCTGACGTTGCTTTCACGTATACGTATTTCCGTTTTTAGGTTAAATTGTAAATCATTTTTCAAACGTCCGATTTATTTCAATTATTTAAACAATTTTAAGTATAAAAACTCAATTTGATTACATAGGCAATCATTTCATAAATTTATGTATCAGTTTATTAATTCATGTTGAATAGTTCAATATATTATTTATTTTGAGTGAAAAATAAACATATGCCATAGAAATTAAAATTCTCATTGAATTATTTTCAAAATCTTCTAGTAGTAAACATTGGCTATTATACTTTTCATAATATTCAAGTAACGAAGTAATAATTATTAATTCAGTATATGATCTTTCATGAAATTTATTTAAATCTAAATATGTCATGAATAGCCAGAAGACGATTAGAGGGAGAACAAAACAATGGAGATCATTAAGCTTTGAGGAGAGAGTTGATGAATTTTGAAAAGTATTTTTAGATATTAAGAAGCATAGCTTTTAAAATCCTAAAAATAAACTGATCTTTTCTGTAACCATCATAATATTATGAATAATCAGTATAACCTGCATGAAATTACTTTAAAAAAGATCATCTTGTAGATTTGTAAAAAAATAAGATTTTTTTGTATCAACATTCTATATGACCAACAACAAAATAAAAATTTTAATCATTTGCAATGTTCATCAACTAATAGATACTAAAATAATACCAAAAAATAGTATATTAAGAGGTACTCAGCTATAAAAAAACTACCCTGTAAAGAGTTGGGGTTATCGTCTTTCAAACTAATATTTTGAAAACATGTTCATAAAATTAAGTACTTGGCAAATTAAATTATTAAACTATTGTTATCATTATCATTGATAAAATAAAAATAGATAGTAAGTAATAAAAATGCTCACCAATATCTTCGTTGGTTAAATAAAATTGCGAACACAAATCTTCTATTCCGCATGCTACGGTATCATGTAAAGTTACAGACTTGACTCCACCAAGGATAACATTTTTAGCTATTTCAACGCCAAGTCCACCAAGACCTGAAATAAGCACATCTGAACTAGCCATTCTACGCATAGCATCGTGGCCCAAAACGTAGAGTTGACGAGAGTAAAGTCCTTCATCTATATCTCCTTGCATATCAGACTCAGAGCCATTTTTAGCCATGTTTACAGCTTTTAGAAGGTTTTCTGCACCTCCTAGAGTATCAGCAACTTTTCGCTTTTTACTTGGAGGATCAACAGAATTTTCTACCACTTCAGCACTAGACATCGGACTTTACAGACCTGGGTATAATGCTTTTGATGAAAGCTGATGAATTTCAACAAGAATTTTCAGTCAATTGGAAACTTCGAAAAAAATTATACCGACAATTTTTAGTAGTCCTGTAAACAAAATATCATGAATTTATTAAAGTAAACTAAACAAAATGATCAACTTGAAACTATCGTGAATTTGAAAAATGAACTATACAACACACTATTATCTCGAAGTTATTGAGAGTTTGTCATGAGAAACAGTAGAATTCCGCCAATGACGAATACTACTACCAACAGAATTTTTTTTTTGGTTCGGAACTACAGTACTCTTTTGATCGTCTCAATAATAATCGCGGACCGTGTACTTTATTTGATAAAATTGATACCTTTAACGTTGA
This sequence comes from Trichogramma pretiosum, assembly GCF_000599845.2. Classification (NCBI taxonomy): domain Eukaryota; kingdom Metazoa; phylum Arthropoda; class Insecta; order Hymenoptera; family Trichogrammatidae; genus Trichogramma; species Trichogramma pretiosum. The sequence goes on along the minus strand of NW_019641621.1, from coordinate 614,280 downwards.
GCCTAGCTCAATCATCACCACATTATAAGATTAGCAAACTTTTACAAGAAGGCCACAATGATAATCAAACTAATTTTTGCTATACCCATTAAAGTGCCAACTTTGGTTCAACGCTGTAACACAATCTGCACAAGGAATTGCAAATTTTAATCAGCGAGCGACGGTTTCGGCAATTTCTACAGTTAAAACCGACGTTTAACGCGGTGTTTCGCGCTTGTGACGTGTAGGGGGGCACGACGCGACACGTTTGCCAATTGCCATACCGTTTGAATTCGTTTCGTTCAAAAATTCATAGTTTGCTAAATTTAGAATAATGAGTACCTAAAAAATTATCTAAGTATTATAATTATGAATGATGAAAATCTCACTCTTTAAATTGGAACAGATTGAATGGCGCGCTTTTGACTGTATTTTTTCAAGGCGCGTTGAAAATAATATGAGAGCCTCTGAAAATCTGTAACATATATTATTCTAAAAGGAAAATAATTTTGGTTTCGATCTTTGAAAATTTCAAAGTTTCAATTTTATTGATATTTTTATTTTTATCTCGTAGGATATAGTTTGTAGGGGGGAGGGGAGCTTTGCTTGCGATGAAGCTCTCGACGCTGCTTGTGGTATGATCTGTCACGGACTTGGCAATTTGCTGCGTACTAAACCGGTATTCCATTTCAGGCTTTATCGCAGACGCGTACCGCCTTAATTTTTTAAAGTTTGAACTCGGCTCCGTTTCATAATAATCGAGCCCTTTGTTATTGACGAGTTGTATTACGCACAATAAGCAACGCTTTTTTATTTGTTTCGTCTCCATTGCTGTATACAGAGCTAAAACCAAACCAGTAAAAGTAAGTTTGACACATGATTATACATAAATTATCTTTTATTTTGAGGGTGCAATGCTGTAACTTTAGCTGCATATTTACTTTTATAGCAATTTTTTTCAATCTCACGGTTTTTAACAAAACGAAGGAATTTTAATTAATAGAGTATAAAAAGGCCCTTGGCTGCCACATCAACATAAATCGTATAGGGTACACGTCACGTGTTATCAGCTCGGCTTTGCCTCGACCGACGTACATACATCATTTATTTTGAGCCCTGTAGTATTTTGTTTACATTGAAAAACTTTTCTCGCAACTAACGGTTCCATTACTTTGCTTATTTCCATTCATGGTTCAATTTAGTCCGTTATTTATAAAGTTTTTCAACTTTGGTTAAAAATAAAAACGGCATGACGGGTAAATTTAAGTACCCATCTCTATACGTACTTCTTTATCTCGTTGTTGACTTGTGGCATGTTACGTACTTATGATTATTCTTTAATATGAAACATTTTTCGGTCCGAAAATGACTGAATGTAATACGAAAGCACGATTAAAAAAGACTAATCAAATATATTTTATAGTCTTATTTTTATCTGAAAACCAATTTGAATACATTTATTTTGTCGCTTTTCTACACTTGTTTAAAGTTTCTTAAAATATATTTCAAATAAATGTCTTAAAATGTGTGTGAACATTTACATACCTACTCTATCATTATTTTTTCTGAAATCTCATTAAACTTTTGGAATTTCATAAGCCCCTAAATAAAATCTAAAATCAATGTTTTTCTTGAACAACAATCAGAATAAACTAACTATAAGATCTAGAAATTTTTTAATTTTTTGCCATCAGTAGAAATAAGGCATGATATTCTACTTATAGTTTAATGTATCTAATTCTATAAAATATTATTTAGATAATATTATAATGTATTTAATCTTGTATCTAAATCAATTACAGATGAAAACTATAAAATTGGAATCTGCTGACGGAAAAAAGTTTGAGGTCGATATAGAAGTAGCTAAATGTTCAATAACAATCAAAACGATGCTTGATCTACACGCCGCTTTAGTAGATATTGATAACGAAGCAATTCCTCTTCCCAATGTTAACGGTGATATTTTAAAACTTTTTATTGAGTGGGCCACCCATCATGTAAAAGAGGAAGAAGATGCTGTAAAAATTACCCCTTGGGAACAGAAATTTCTAAAGGTATTTTAAATATATCAAGGTTATACATTCTTACTGTCAACACATACAATTTACTACAAAATACTTAGAAAAAGATAATTTTGTTCGCTCCACCTAATGGTGACTTTAATACACTGAGGCTAATATTAAAGAACTTGATTTATAAAAATTTTCTACTTCAATCACAAATTATAATCTTACAATCCAATTTTTTTTTTAACTAAAGTTATGTATTTTTTTAAAGATCTCAATAATATTCTAATTTTTTTAATAATATTACAGGATCATGACTCACAACTGAGAGAACTCATTATGGCTGCAAATTATTTAGATGTTAAAAGGTTATTAGATATAACATGTTTTGCAGTAGCCCAACAAATAAAAGGAAAATCTCCAGACAAAATTAAGAAAAGATTGGAAGCATTGGTAGATGTTGAAGATTAAAAAGTAAAATGTTACAAGGAAAAAACAATTCCTTTTTTATGTTAAATTTTAAAAATACTTCATTAAACTTCATTTTTTATATCATATAAGTGAATAAATATATTAAAATTGTAAATAAAACCTACAAGAGAAAACAATATCCTGAAGTACTGTTTCTCATTTTTTTAACTTAATCTATTATTGTTTTAATTGATAAGCACTTATAACTGATGAAGATGTTCTGAAAATGCTAAATTGAAAATTGTATATATGGCTAATTTCACTCATGGGTATTTGACCACTTAAAAAGCGTCCTTTTTACCAAACTTTTTTCCAAGACTTGCAATTTTTTAAATATTATTCAAAGAAAATGGAAATTGAAAAACTCATTATTCAAGGAAACCGCTAGTTTTCATAGCCAATTTGAAAAACTCAGTTAACATGTCGTTCGATCTAACATGTTTAAGAAATAAATCCAAGTTACTAAAATTATAATTACCGACTCAATGATACGCAGAATTTTCAAAGAAAGTCGTCCATTTATCAATATTTTCTATTTTCTCCTTTATCTCAATATGGTTTTCAAATTTAATAGATTCTCATTCGAGGTTGCATAAAATGAATCAAGACTAAGTTTTACACTTTACGTCGACGGGAATTCCGTGCACGTTGGATTTTTGTGTACCTATTCAACTGATCAACGGAATTTCCAAGAGTTTTTATATTTTATCTTTGTTGTTGAAAAAATTACCAATATACGAGTGATCAATGCTAAGTGAAAATTCTGGACATCCGACAAGTAATTCAAAATATTCTGAATCAATTTTCACATTTCCATATTGCGTGAAAAGTGAAAGATTCTCTCATTTTCCTCTTGGTTAAGTACCCGCGTCTTTTAACGGAAATAGTTTTTAAATCATCGTCATCGTGTTAACGCTAAGTTTTACAATAAAGTTCGATTTTGACGTTGTAATAATATACAAACCGACAGCCGAAATCGAGCCTTCGTCGTACTCGCTTAGTTCTCGGATTCTCAGAAGCGAGAAAAATTTGAAAGTGCCCGACAGCTGCCCCCCTCTACTTCCAGAACGATCATTACAGATCGTGTATATACTAGCGTGGAACAAAAGCCGTCACGGCGCGCTTTGTAGACGTCGCTTCACTTCCAGCCCAGCTCTCGGCCAAGCAACACCACACGACACTTGCGAGTCGCAACTGGTATTTCATTCCTCTTCAGAGTGTGCACGCATAACCGCCTTAATATTTGGCTTTATTGTAATAATTCAGCGTTTTGGTATTAACAAGTTGTCTTGCTCGCAATAAGCAACGCAATTATTTCTAGTTCATCTTGATTACGACTGTTACAACAAAACCCAGTGAAAGTAAGTTTGATTTTCATTACCCGTAATTCGTCCTTTATTTTAACCTCTTCGATTCGATAGCAACTGTTTCGCGCAAATCCAAGACTCAAAAGCTATTTTCTTGTTTTTTTTTGGGGGATGCTGAAAATGATACTCGTTAACATATTAATCAATGACTCATTAAAACATACAAGTAGATTATTTCCCGCTTGATATTTCAACAAAATGAGGTCGTGCAACTGTTTTGTGTAAATCTTACTTAACTAAACAAAGAGTAACATGAAAATTTCGTGGCTTCATTAAAAATAAACTCATTAAAATTCAGCTGGTTTATTGAATTTTACAGTCTATGTATTAGTACAGTGTATCACTGTAACTTAGAATCTAATAGTATGCTTCTTGTATACATTTGAAAGTACTTGACCAATAATATTTTGATTGTGCCCTCTGTATACACTTGGTCAAAATATATTCTCATGAAACAACAATCTTACCATTTCTAACGATACACTATACTTGGTTATATTCAAAATCTATAAAGACTGTTGATCAACAAACATTTTCAATAACTATCAGTTTCTCATCTAATTACAACTACAATAACTCATACTGTTTCTAATCTAATTACAGATGCCAAATATCAAATTGCAAAGTTCTGATGGAGAGGTGTTCGAGGTGGATGTGGCGATAGCTAAATGCTCAATTACCATCAAAACTATGCTCGAAGATCTAGGCATGGATGAAGATGAAGAGGAAGTTGTTCCTCTACCCAATGTCAATTCAGCTATTTTAAGAAAAGTTATTCAGTGGGCCACGTACCACAAAGATGACCCTCCAGTACCAGAGGAGGATGAAACCAAAGAAAAAAGGACCGATGATATTACTTCGTGGGATGCTGATTTTTTGAAGGTAATTGAGCTAAATTATTGTTTAATACTCTTCGTGTCGCAACACACAATCTTTTTCTATGTAACATGCTGAAAAGTTAAAAATTTTAAATCAAACTTTGAACTAAGACTTGCATTTGAATACTTGATTTTTCAAAAATTAGCTACTATAAATAAAACATCCTAAGCTCGGAATCTAATTATTATGTTCAAAAACTATGCTTTTTTTTGAGATCTTGACAATATTCTCATAAATTTTTATTTTATTTTACAGGTTGACCAAGGAACTTTGTTCGAGCTTATCTTAGCTGCTAATTATTTAGATATTAAAGGCTTGTTAGATGTCACATGTAAAACAGTAGCCAACATGATCAAAGGAAAAACTCCTGAAGAAATAAGAAAAACTTTTAATATCAAGAACGATTTTACTGCTTCTGAAGAGGAGCAAGTACGTAAAGAAAACGAGTGGTGTGAAGAAAAGTAAATTACTCAAAATCTTCTTAATATCAAAATAAATATTTCAATACATTTAATTTTTTTTCTTATAAGTAATAAACACTAATTATCGGTAGCTAAAAGTATAACTTAAAAACGACAAATCTAATTTTACTTAGAGTGACCAGGTTGCTACTTCGCTATTAAGCGTGAGCGTAATGCTGATAGTTAATATCATTTTTAAAGTATAACTAAAAAATCTTTATTTTATTTGAACGTTACTATTAATAAAATTCAAAATTTTGTCGTGATATGTAAATTAGTCTCCTCGTTTACATTTTACAAATTAGCATGATTGTATTAATAGTGCAGTTACTAGTATCATTAAAAATTCATTTTCTCTGTTTAAACACTGTTAAATTGTATTAATCTAATGCATTATTATTAAAAAATAAAAACATTAGAGAGATGAAATTATTTTTGTACTTATTAACCCCAAACAAACATGTATTTTCAATTTTGTAAAAAAAACTTACTTTATTCTGGATCATCAGAATTCTATTTATCGTTAAAATATATGATGCAGCTATATCTTGATTGATTTTTGGAGAAAATTGATAGGTATCATTAATGAAATAAAACTTAACTTGTAAGTCATCAGCACTTAGTTTTAAAATTATTTTATTTACAGAAGTAACTTATGTGTAAAATTTAAATTGATCACAATTCATTACAAGTTAAACTTAAGCTAAAGTAATCAAACCTTGGCAATATAATTGTTTTCTCATTTACATAATGATCGTTTACTATTGCTCCTCACTTTGAAACTTGAATCAATAATTGTTTTTACTCAAACTAGTCTGGATGAGCAAAATTTGAACTCCCATAAAAAATATATTATCAAAAATACTTTAACACAACTTACTACAACGTGAGCTTTTCGCTACTTGCTACTTGCTCTCCATTTGCTGGAAAAAACATGGGTATCCTTGTCAAAATATGTGCTATATTGGCAGATAGAAACAAACGTCGTTGTTTCTTCAATTGAAAACCTTATACTATCTGTACAATGTGATATTTGATCAGTCGATTGTTACACTCGAATGCAACATTAACTCACTCGTAATGCACAATATTAAGTGAATTATTTGATATCTGTACATCGTTAACAATTATTGAATGACTTCATTAACAATCAATGATAAAACGTTAACATAAGAATTATATCTCACGCACTTGATTGCGGATATTATTGCATTCGTTTTGATTCTTATTGGCAATCGAAGTCACTTTCGAAAGTCGATCACAGTTTGAATTGCATCGCGTTGAAAAGTTTAAACTAATATGCGATATTTTCAATCCATTTGGTTAAATCTATGCGTTCTATGGCGTCGAAGTTTTGGCAAGATTGCAGTTCGTTTCTACAAAAGAGGAGAGAAATTTTCATCAAACATTTTCATCTCTATTTAACATTTAGATAGTGTATTAAAAATTTAACTTACCCCACTTGCGGCTTGAGAAAGACGTTGGACTGCATTTTGGCGATATTGTCCCCGTTGTCGCAGAATATTCTGGCTAGAGTGGCTTTCTTCAGTTCAGCCATTTGATCTGCAAAGATTTCAAACGATTAAAATAATCACTCGATCACAGACACATAGTTATAATAAAAAATTCCCACTCACTGGTCGTGAACGGCTTGGGCTGCCTAGTGGAATCGTAGAAAAATCGATCGGCTCTTCTGGTCCTCAAGAATTGCGCTGCTATGAGACACCTAAAAGTCGGACCGATCGCCGCGTCCTCGATCGATCTCTCGGCCAAGCCTCCGACCAGCAGATCCACATCTCCGGGTGTCTTGTAGAGTTTTCGCAGCAACTTGACGCTCTCCCCGGGCACGTGATCCAAGAAATCGTCGAAGCTCTTGGCCTGACGCAGACCGCACAGGTGTCGATAGTCGTTGTAATCGGCCAATCCGTGATCTCGTCCGCGCTGAATGTCGAAGCTCAGCCGATCCAGGCCCGCCGCCGACTCGTTGGTCTTGTACAGCCGGCTCCCCAAGTCAGCCGCCAGGGTAAAATCGAGCTTTCGCGAGCTCTGCCGGGCGAATCCGCGCACCAGTCCGTCCAACGTCTCCCCGGCCTCGAGTAATCTCGGCTCGTAGAAACTCGCTGCGAGCTCGAGACTTTCGTTGGATTTGTGCGCGTCGTAATCGTCCTCGGACACCAGACTCAAGCTGGCCTGCCTCAGGGAGTGGGCGAAAGTCAGCGCGGAGGTGGCCACCTCGTTGTAGACCCCCGGCTCGCTGTTCACGTTGTACAAGCCGTCGTCGTCCGACCGATTCCGAGGCGAGCGATCGGCGATCGTACGGGCGTAGCGTTTACCGATCAGCAGCGGCAGCCACTCGTGGTAGGTGACGTGCTGTATCTCCGCGACGACGATTCGCCTCGCCTCCTGGAAGATCGTCTCGTCGGACCAGTGGGGATTCAGCTTGGCCAGGGCACGGGCCAGTCGATTGTGCTCGCGCAGCCACAGCGTCTGCATCGCCGCGGCTTGGACGTCGCCGTTGATCCGCTGGTCACCCGATACGTAGGAATCGTCGTCGTGAGGCAGGTAGTCGCGATCGTTCTTTCTGGCGACTCGCAGCTGGCCCCCCTGGAAAGAGCGAATCTTGTGCGAGTCGGCCTGGCTCGAGCCGTAGACGTTCGAGGCGTCGAGAAAGTGGCTGGCTTGATTCATCTGCTCGGCCGGTCCCAGGCTGCAGTCGGATCTCAGCGCAGTCATGGATCGCGCGTAATCGAGACATCGGATTCGGTGCCGGGAGTAATCCGCGTCGTCGTCGGGCACGCGGATGGCTTGGCAGTCAGGGTGCACGTAACGCGGCGCCGGCCAGCTGCCGTCCGGCTCGCAGCATCTTATCGGCGCCTTGGTCCAAACTATGCGGTACGATAAAGTAACGATTTATAATAATCAACCGATTTTTTTTTTTTTTTTTCGATCGAATCACATACCCATCTTTCTCGTCGGCGTGAAGGACAGATCGTGGCTGACGAAGCGGGACCACTGCATGAAGGCCAGCGTCTTGTCCCCCTCCTGTCGGTCCGTACGACGACTGCTCAGGGTGGCGCTGACCAGTCGCGGATTCGGCAGCGCGTGAACTCCGAACTCTTTTTTGGGACTTTGAATGCCTGTCGTTGTACAATACAAAAATACTATATTATCGTCGAGGAAAAGTAAACAATCGCTATATGCGTACGTAAACATCGATTTTCTTCGCGAGTACATCAAGCTCGCCTACGTATATATTTGTAAGTACCCCAATACTAAAATCTAAGTTGGCTAAACGTTTTCCGAACGATTATGAGAATGAGATGTATTTTCGAATGAGCTACTTCTCGAATGGTTGTCACGAATTTGTATATTTAAATTAGTGAATCGTTAGTAATGTGATGTACCGAAAATGAGCCCCTCTAATCGTAAATCATAGAAATCTCAACAATTTTCTTTTCAACTTAATCTTTCACTAAAACACTAACACAGCGATAACGAATTAATGGTAATTTTCAAACAAGCACCTCCAATTTCGCCTCTCACATTCACTTAGATACAAACAAAGATATAAACAATAATTAATATATGAATATCCGAATGATTTACATACACATGCGCTATTTCCTGGACAGAGTCGGTCGCAGACTTTTTTTTTTTATAAATAATTGCGTTCGCTGCTACCGATGATTATACACTATAAATCACGTATCAATTATCCTCATTACGCCGTGCTCAATTACGCTCAAAATAACTGTAATACAAATCGTTATAATATAGCATATTTAATAGAATTAGTTGTTTCTTATTTTTTGTTTTGTTTTTGAATTGATTAATAAAATATTATCGATGATTGCTTTTACAAAAATCTCATAAGATTTTCAATCTCGAATAATTGGCTGCTGTCGGTACTTTCGAGAGTACGACTTCGATAATCACTCGCATCTCGTTGATGAAATAAAATTAGTTCATTAGTTCACCCCATGTATCGTTATAATTTAAAAAAAAAAATTAGCCATGTTTTCAGACCTCGAAGCAGTAATTGTCCCAAAAAAAAAACGAGAGATCTTACCGTCCGTATACTCAGGCAGCAGAATCCTGTCGTAAGCGGTAAAGGCGCTACCCCACTGGGGATTTTCCAGATTGTTGCAGCTGCCGTCGACGCTTCGGTACTTGGCCGAGGGATCGCAGAGAATGTGCTGCTGGCTGCCGGAGCACGGCCGATCCAGCCTCAGGGTGGAAACGTAGCGCGAGCACTCGGCGGCGCTCAGGCCGAACCTGAATCGCATATACATAGAGTTAATTTCGTTGTTGTATGGTCAAGACGGTAACGCTAAATTAATATAAAAAAAATCATCCAATAATAACCTCAGACAGTGGACCTGAGTGAGCTGCATCGACGCGCCGATCGCCACTAGCGAGTCGTAATTCTTGTCCAGAGCCTGGTCGTTGGTCGGCCGATCGTGCGCGTACTGGCCGTAGGCGGGCGTGCCGGGCCGCGGTGCAATTTCCGCGTTAACCAGATTACTCTCCAGCCTCCTCTGCAGCGACAGCCTAAATTTGGAAAAATCGATCGAGTCGTTGAGGCCCTGGTTCATCGATTTCAGTACGCGTTTTTTGGCGTGAGCGAAGGTGCTGACGCTCGAAGGTGATTCGTCGCCTGTAGCGGGTCTCAACTGCAGCGATCCTCCTGTCGTCGTCGGGTTATTTTAGAATAATTTCGTTTGAGACATTCGAGTGAATTATCGAGAGATGATTTACCATCGTGGAAGTAATTGTGCGAGCGATGGGGCAGTTCGAAGGCTCGATTATTGTTCTGGGATTGTCCGAATAGTTGGCCGGTTTGGAAAAATACCCATAGAATGGCTATGGTCGCTATGGAGCCCGCCATGCCTCCTCTAACTGAAATGCAACGTTCGTTTATTTAGCCTTGATCGCTTACGATATTTTCCAAAGTAATGTGCTCAATGGTAAGATTTGTATTTACATCAATGATTTTTAAATAATTTCATAATAAATCATATCTAATTAATTTAAAACAAAAAGTAGTAAGAATGAATTTTAAATTTAAATGTGGTATTTTCATTTTAAATTAGATATAACGCACATCATCTGTTTGTTCTATAAACATTCAAAAATTAGCCTTTATTCGTCATAAAACTATCAGTCAACATCGATTTCGAATTAATCAGCGTTACATTATTTTAATATAAATATATCTATATGGGCCGCACTGCGCGCCGCGCATCGCCGCAGTGAGTCCAACGAATGTATTCTGGAAATTTCCAGAGCGTAGGCGTACCAATGTGAGTTTGCCACCGCCCCAGTAGCCTGGCAAGAATCATATTCGTTACAACGAGTGATAGTATAGGGTCATTTACCAAAATAAAAATCCGCGGACTTGCTCGATCCTTTGAACATTTTTTTCGTTCTCGTTACAGTTTTGCAGCAGTGTCACTTTTGATAATGTATTGGGATGTAATAATAATATACTGTTTTACCGGCAGTCTTGTTTACATGCTATAAACACTCGCGAAATAAAAACATATCCACTTCGTATCAATAAAGATATTTTACACCGTGAACTCCGTTTAGCTAAGGCAGTGTTTATCATAGTTCGGTCTTGAAGCACTTCACTCCATTACGTATACCGACTTCTAATTATTCATATTTTTGTAAATAAATAGAGTCATCGGTGCCGCTCCAATTAGTCAATGTCAACGATACCGACAACAATCGCGTGGACGGCGTTCTCCATCAAAGATTATTATATATTTCAGGCGATGCAAGTGTCAAAGAGAATCTTCTTCGCGATTAAATAATGTGTTCTATCTACACGCGTGACAGCTGCAGCGGAGGTGGGAACGAGCGACTGCGCGACTGCGACGTTCGAGATTCTTCAGCGAACCAAAACAATACTGAAATACATACGGCACAGAGGCCCCTCCACTGTACACTCTTGCCGTATCGCGCCGTCCTTTTCTCGCGCGTATACGTCGAAGCGCACGGCACAATACACGAAATACGAGCGAAAAATAATCACTCGTTCGACACGTGCTCGTTTAGCCGGTTTTATTGATGTTTTTACGCGTGTTTTGATGCGCTCGCTCGTTGCTGCTGCTGCTTTTCGATATAAATTTTTATCTAATTGTTGTTTAAAAGTGCACCGAGGTTGCAGTGAAAAATTTCCAGATTTTATATTACTTTGTGTTGTATACGCTGCGTGCTTTGTAACGAGAAAAAAATTTTCAAATACATCTAACTCTTTCAAATACTTAAAAGTCAGCTTTCAATTTGATACATTTAAATTCTATGCGTGCTATTTCCTATTCTTTTTACAAAATTATAAATAAAAATATGTCTATCTGACGAAAATTGTTGTACAATTTAAATCATATCAGTTCGTCATACTGCACGGATTACCTCAAAAGTTTAAAATAATTAAACTCGTAACTCGTCTGTAAAATAATTGTATTCACTTACATGAAATGGTTCAATCACCGCAGAAAATGTATTTTTAAACACTGAATTTACGAAAAAAAATGTACCGAAATAAATCTTTATCACGTGCTCGTAACAATACGTCACGTTGCAATGAATGAAAAATTACCTCGATTGTTTATTCTTGACTCAACCGAAGGCTCACACTTTTAAAACTTCAAATTTGTTCAAATCACTATTGAATATTGTCGAAAAGTGTAGCAGCGAATCTTGAGTCGAAGTTTAATATATATAAGATTTTTTCCTCGGCCGACCGAGAATCAGGCGGAACGAGAAGCCTTAAATTCCCCGGAGCAACTGACCTTTCGATCGACTCACTGATGCTTATATCAGCTATGAAGTGATACACAATCTTTTATCGGCTCCTATTTCCGTTGGTTTTCATTTCTCGTGCCTCCGCGTCGAATCTCTCGCCTGCGAACTCGAGAGAGAGAACTCGGATGTGTGTAAGTATGTATTTGCCAGTGAGCGATGTGCGTTACTCATCTGTTATTTTTTGAAAATTATTTGTTCTTGAATTTATAAATCATCGGCCGTTTGATTAGAGCTCGGCAGGCAAAGTCAATATGTAAAAACCCCCTGTGAATAATGAAGCGTAATTTTTTGGAGCAACTATTTTGGGGAAAAATCGGTTTGTTAAGATTTCGTATATGAAATGGGGAAAAAATTTCTTTCAATCGTGCCTGATACAAAAAAACAACAGTCTATCGAAAACAATCGATCGTTATAAATTCTTCTGTTCCTGGTATTAATTATTCCACATTGTAAAAACCTTGATTTTATTTCTGCAAGACCATGAATTATTCTTATCGTTTTTCTCGGATCTTCTTTTAAAATGTCTCGAGCGCGCGATTATCGTTTAATTTTTCGTTAGAAATAGAACGGAAATCAATTCAGTACGCAAAAGAGTAGTAGTTTTTTTTTGAGTAAAAAAGTAATATATATTTTATACTGTTTTTCATCAGTTAACAGAGAACTTAAGCGATATTATAAATTTTATAAACTTATAAAATACGAATTAACAAACTAGAGATTCGCACATCATCAACAACAACAACAACGACACAAACTCTTCTTTTTTTTTAAATATATAAAATCTATATAAATGCTCATATGTACAAACAAGAACTTTCGCGACTATAAATATCGATCATTATTTACAGCTGAGAAAACTCATTAAAATTAATAAAAAGTATCTAATACACGATAATTTGTTTAAATTCGAAATACAATTATTTGTCCTAGGATGAAATTTAATAACACAATCGACTAACAAGTAAATCTTTGAAAACTTAACGATAAAATAAAGCTATGTAGATTAATATCATTCGTTTATACACATACATGCCGAAACGTCATCGGCAAATTTCTTTGATAAACCTATTATTTATTAATTATTATGTATTTGTTCATGACGACGTTCTCTTTTTGGGCAGAACCAGTACCAGAGCTGCGCAAGCTGTAAAAAGAAGAAGAAAGATAAAAATTGGGAAAAAGTTTTGTTTTTTCGTTTCAATGAAATATATAATAATTACCAAAGCACACGGCGCCGATCATCATGAACGGTCCGAGGCAGTCCAAACTGAGCAGCACCGGAAAGAGGACGTTACCGACGACCGCGCCCAAGCGACCGATGACCATCGTCACGCTGAGTGCCATCGTTCTGCAAAACAAAATGAAGAAAAGAAATTAATAAATAATCAATAAATCATCGATCATTCTATTTGGAAAGCGAGATGATTTACCTGAGAGACGTGGGGAACATGTCCACGACGACGTTGTTGACTATCGTGCCGCCTATGCTCGTCAGAGCGACGAATACCGACGATATGCCGAGGATGCTCCTGGAGTCCTCGCCCCAGTACAACGCGAAGCAGCAGGTCGCGGCTCCGAGGAAGCAGATAACTGCGAGACAAAATTTTTCGAATAGTTACAAAAAACTTTTATGGAATGTGTAAAAAAAAGATTAACTTACTCATGAGTATCCTTTTGCTGACGTAATTGACGAGAGTTTTGGCCACCATGTAACCGATAACGGAAGCCACCGAGATGACGATCGAGTTTATGTAAACGGTAGCGTCGACGGTAGCCTGCGAAGATAACGAAAAAAAATTTTTTTCTCATGTAGATAAAAGTCAAAGAGCGTGCAATTTCGAAGCACTTTTTCGAGAGAACCGATCTATAATTATCGCAATTTCTCGTATACAGGGAAAAACTAGAGCAAAGCCGATAATTATCTTTTATTGACATTTTCATCGCTATATTACGCGGGGCAAGGATTTTATCGGAACGCAAACGTTGTATTTATTATACGCGCGTGTGTATGTGCATTATCGTCGGACTTACGTCAGAGCAGCCGCCGGTGACCGTAGGCTCGGGTGGCGGCACCTCGCTGATCTTGGCGCACATCGTCTTGGACGGACCCCCGGCGTGCTTCGAGTCGTACACCGACAGCATGGCAAACAGCATCGGCATCCACAGCTTCAGCGTGTTGGATCTGAAGAACAAAAGAAACGATGATGCATTTTTTTCATCGAAATTTTATCGATATAATAATTGTATAGAATAATTACCCGATGGTGGCGCCGAACTGGATGAAGGCGGTGAGCACGAGGGTGACGACGTTGGGCGGCAGAAAGATCGGCTGTATCTGCTTCAAGCTGCCGACGACGGTCTGCTTGAACGTGACGCTCGTTATCTTCACCGTCTCCTCCTCCTCGAGGCACTTGACCGGATAAGTGTCGGGATCCTTGCCGGTGTTGAGCGAGTAGATCTTCTTGAAGACCTGCAGGGCGTCGTCGTGCCTGTGCTTGGCCATCAGAAATCTCGGACTCTCGGGGAAGAAGCAGAGCGCGACGCTGGCCACGAGGCCCGGCAGCGAGCACAGGCCCAGGAAGAGCCGCCACGAGGTCACGGGCAGATATTCACCCAGCGTCCATTTGTGCGGTATGATGAGCCATGCCAGACCTGAGCGCACACAGCAAAACAAAACAAAAAATGAATAAAATCGACGACGTTGATATTTAATTTTAATAAATTTTTTAATCGTGCTTACACGAGAGGGTGATATTTCCAAGGGCGAAGCCGACGCCCATCCACATGTAGACCTGGGCACGAAGTTGCTCGCCGTGAACCTCGGCCAGGTAGGACTGCAGCGCCGCGTACGGCCCGGATATGCTGCAAAATAGTATAGACGGAAATTTTAATTTACACGTCTCGTCCAGAAAATTATAATCGAAACACTTACATTATGCCGTCGACCAATTTGAAGACTATGAGCTGCCACGAGGCCTGACTGAAGCAGCTGCCCAGATTGCAGACGGCCGTGCAGAGGAAGCCGAACACCATGATCTTGCGCCGACCGTAGGCGTCCACGATGAAGCCCCACGCGAAGGACGTTATGATCATTCCTTCGAGCAAAAAAAAAAAAAGTATTAAATCAATAAACCAGATTTATTTTTTTTTCTTCTTATTAACGTAATAAAATCTGCATATCGATATCGTCGTGCATAACAATGACAGTGTCGTCCGGAGTTAGACGCGTGATTGTGGCATACACGCTGCTGCTTGTCTATAAATTATGCGCGTTGATGTAATTACACATGCAAGAATTTTGCGAGCCTCCGGGGCCGTCTCTCCTCTGCTTATTCTCCTTATCAATGAAATGCCGAAACGACTGACGTACATTTTTACTCAATAAAATCGAGCTATTCAAATTATTTCGGCTTAATCCGATAATATTTCATTCAATGTTTATATATGTATTATTTATCTCTCTCTCGTCACGGAGCTAGCTTGTCTGGTCGCGCGCGCGCGCGGAAGACAGGTAGGCACATTTCGCGCCGCGACAAAATGACGCGGGGCCGTTTTTTTTTTAACTACGAAAAAATGGGTATACCCCTTGATCGGATGAAAAATGCAATTCATCTTCGAAAAGGTGACAACTATTTATGTATACCTGGTTGATTGGCGGCGTGGGGGCGCCGTTCGTGTTTATAAATTATTATAAATGCGTTGCACAATAGTTATTATACGGTCGCCGCCGCCGCCTCGGAATCTCTCGTAACGTTTCAAAAGTTTTCCCTCTTTTTTTTCTCTCTCCCTCTCTTTCTCTATTTTTTTATCGCAAAATCTCTATTACCGAACTTCGGGAGAGAAATAACCGTTCGTAAATTTCGACCGATGATTAATTGCGCGGATCGTTGATAATTCTGCACTTTCGATATCGATTTACAACAAAGACCATTTATGTAATTGCTGCTTTTTCTTGGGTTTTAGAAGAAATATGCAACGACAAAAGTGTCACATTACGACTCCCGTGACGAATACATATATCTCGTTAGGATGACATACGGTCGCGAGCGGTAAATAACGGCTCTCTTGCGTAATTTTTTTTCTAAAACTTTATTAACCGGAAATGAGTTTTTTTTTGTTTGTGTACGCACGAAGCTAAAAAATTTTTTGTATTTACCTGCAAAAGACATGGAGTTGAGCAGTCCCTTGTCCACCATCGTCAGCTCCAGATCGCACTCCGCCGACGGCAGTATGTAGGACATGGACGTGGACGCGTAGACGTTCGCCCAGCACACCGGCAACATTGCCAGCAGCAGTAAGTGATTGAATTTTCCATTTCCTATAGAGAAACAGCAGCGAGGCGAATGAAATTTTAGATTGTCAAAATTCATACGGGCTATTTGTAATCATGTATCGACACGAATGTGTTACTTGGGTATATGTAAACATACATTTGTATTTTGTAGATAATAAATATTAAATGAGTTCATTGGTTGTGCAACTGCGATTAATTATTTATACGCGAGAAAAGTGCAAAAAATGTTTGCTTCGAATCAAAGGTTTTATCTCGATTACAATCAAATATTATTCAACGATTGCGCAATTTTCTTTTCTCGGCATCTCTTAATGGCAGTTCAGGACCAACGATGAGAACGAGTATAGTGTTAGACAAAAGTGTGTTAGAGAGAATGTTATTTGTTGTATATAAAAAAAATCGTGACAAAAATTTTGTATTAGTACATACTTTACCATGACTGTCAGAATCAAATCGTTAAACTGTTGCGGAAAACTCAACATATGCACGAGGCAGCCCTGATTTGAATAATCAATGACCCACATAATGCTTATCCTATTAAAATATGTAATTTTGTTGAGAATAATGACGCCCACGACATTAATTTTATTAATTGAATTTTTTTGTTTTTGTAAGGGTCGACCAGCATACAACATTTCACTGTTATTATATCGAATTGTACACGTGGGATGGGCGGGGGTATGAATGGGAAAAAAAAGAAAAGATTTCTGAATCACGGAGAGGCTGTCGGAATTTGTTAAAAAAAAGGTTGAAACCAAGTCACGCGTGCCAAAGAGAAACAAAACGTTGCGATTGTTTTCGTATATTTTGGAAAAGTGTAATTGCTCGTAAGATCAAGAGCTTTGAGCATCAGACAATCGCGATTATACTTTATGCAAATTTTGGGTTTAAAAAACAAATCCAAGATTGAACAATGAAAGACACGCAAACATTCGTTACATTACATAGAAATAAATCAATGCTAGATACATTCGTGAATGGATTTTTCACTTGGCAAAACATTGATAACAGTGTCAATACTAACGCAAGGTGCAATAAAACAATTACTTATACCGGATCCCGACTTCCTCTCGGATTTATGGTATTACAATAGTGTCAAAGTACGAAGAAATGTGTGAAAAAAATTTGGGCAAAAAATTTATGTGATAATATTTTAATAGTAACCAACATTTTTTTCACACATGTTACAAATTTTTTTTGTATGGGATTGCTTACATTTCCTCAATGCAGAATTTTCACATTTTCGCATTCTTCAAAGAAATGCATAAACAAGCGTAAAATTCGAAATATTCAAATGCGTGTTTTGTACTCATTATTTAATTTACTTTTTAAGGGTTGAAAATCTGTGAAAATATATTAAAATGTTGTTACATCCCCCATACTTTTACATTTTCAATGCCCTGCTCAGGAATTTAAATTTTCCAAGGAGAGCATAATTTTTTCAACTCCAGAATTTTACCTGCTCGACTCGGACCACGAAGTGCTGACTCCAACAAAATCGGCAGTAGGTCGTCTTTCGATATGACAAATGTAAAAACTTTAATTAATCACAAAAAACGCTTTTGAATACGTCTCGAATTTTTTGAGCACTGGCTTATGGCACTCTCTCGTACATGACAGTGTGAAAAATTTTTCCGATATTTATACTGCGAATTAAAAAAACATCGAGAAAACAAACTCAAGGAGTTTAAAAACTCATTATATATACTTGTCAAATTATTGGACCAGTTGCTTAAATTTGAATCGAATCGACGATGCTTAGCTTCCGAAACTTAAGCATTACACATGGTATATAAGTACAATATAATCGACGGCGACAAAAAACGTTCTTATCGATAAACTGTCTGTTTTCGCAGTTATTTTCATAAAAAACTTATATAATTGTTTTTTTAAGGGTAAATTTTATGTTACGACGATGCACAAAAAATCAAGTATTAATAACGTTACTCGTTAGCGATATCAAAAAAAGTCTTTGGAATAAAAGATTCTCGTTTTTAATGGTTAGATTGGGTTATAATTATTACACGCATACACACGCACTCACACTCACACACACACGCAATCGATTAAAAGAGAAGAAAGTAGCGTATCGGAAAGAAAGAAGCATAAAGAGAGAGAGATAACGGAAATATATATTGCAAAATTAGTCATAGAGAGAATTAATCATGCAACAGAGTCGAGAGAATTATACGTACGTAATAATATTTATAAATGAGTAGAATAAAAATGTGCGTTTACCTGTGAGTTCTATGGCTCGCTCGAAATCCACGGGGCCCTCGTCGACTGGCTCAGGCTTACTGTTAGCTGCAATGCACACACACACAAAAAAATCAAGTTGGCAGATTTTCGTACATTATTTTTTGCATCGCACGCGTGTGCGACGATGCTTTATATGGCTAATTTGTGCGACGCGCGCGCGGACCGACACGTGCCTCGTAATTCAACGGATTTTATACACTGGAACGTGTCAAAAAAAAAAAGGAAAAAATGGAAGAAAAAAAAGAATGCGAGTGTAAAAATTGACGCGTGCGCTACTGTGGTACTGCGGTCGATCGGCATTTAATACACATATATAATACTAGTTTTGCCTTATCGCGCTGCGCGGCTCGCGCTCCACTGAAATTCGTACGTATGCTATATATTATGCTCAATGTGTACTACTCACCTTCATGTTTCACCGGTGACTTCATCACATCACACGCAGCCGCGACGATTTTCTCAATTTCTCTCTCGCTCGTATGCGTGTGTGTGTGTGTTGGACAAAAACTGGCGGCGGTTCGACTGGCTTCAACCCCCTATGTATGCAGAGATGCTTTCGGGAAAAGATCGGCAAATGAATCGGGAGACCTTTTCCTCCGTTGGATTTGGTACAACGACACTCAACTACTCCGAAAACACTACTGATACTGCAACACTACTCTCAATTGCCGATCGATCGATGCAATGCACGAATCACAAAAAAAAAAATGAGAAAGAAATTCACTCGCGTGTTGTCGCGCACTCACGCACCGCAATCTCCGATTGTTAAGACAGATAGGGTGGGGGCTGATGCTGCTATACTGCTACTACTGCTGTATTTTATATATTGTTATTACTCAGAGAGAAACATGCAAAAAAAGTAGTCGTAGCTAGAGAAAAGTTTCGTCACATTTATATCATCGATTTTCTGGATTTATAACTGTTCGTCGTCGTCGGCGGTGGCTGTACTTTTTTTTGTTACTGTATGCACTGCTGCTTCGATACCGGTCTACACAATCGCTTCGTGGCTCGTCGTCGTCGTGCTCGGAATTGTTGTGATTCCGGTGATCGAATGAGTGGATCTTTGGGAGATCGCGCCGTTTTAAAGGCGTCGCGTCGCGTCGCGCGCGCGGCCGTTGATAGCAAATAATAATTGGGAGCGCGCTTAGTAGCAGCAGCAGCAGCAGTGGCAGCAGCGATACACATACACACACACCTGTGTGCCGCGAGATAAGAGAGTGTCTAGAGAGAGAGAGAGAACAGAGTCGCGCGCGGCTCACCTCTCGTTGGTCGCACTTACACCTCTCTCGATTTCCAAATAAACACACGTACACATAAATAGCGATGCAGCGGATAGATACAACTCTTTTCCATGCCGATCGCGTGGCCCGATCGATGCCATTTCTTTTTTTTTTCTTTTTCATACCCCACCCCCGTTGTATGTACATCGAGAGATCTTCGAGAAGGCTCTCACGGCGCATTTTTGCCCGAGATTATTTTATACCGCGTGTTTACTTTTGTGTGCAGTCGTATGTGTCGACGATAGGCATCGATGTTACAATAAAATTTCTTTTTTTTTCGCCTCGAATAGAAGAATCACGCATCGCGTCGCGCGTTGTATCCATCAAGGTGTGTTTCTCTCGTTACTCATTGATTCCGATATGTAATATTGCCGCTGTGTACATCGCGATTTCGAGTGCCTTCGGAAAATTTTCTTCGACTCGCTCGTAGTACGTATTCGAGTGTGTATAGATCCACGCATAAGAGGCTCCCCGGGAGGCTTTTCGATGTACAATTCCTATTGCGGCTTACGTTTTTTTTTCAAATTTACAAATCAATAAATTTAACAAAAAATAAATAAATAAAAATGGACTTATCTCGGCGGATACGTCGTTTTTTTTTCTCCGCACACCGTATTACTTGCAATATCACTCAAAAATTTATATTATAAATTTATCGGAATGAATTCTCGACAACAATATTCCGTTCGTCTTCTGTAAATATTCGTATTTAAATTATTTTGTAAAAGCGAAATTAGTTGAAAGCCAGAAAAAGGCAGCAGTTATCATGGGTCTCGACGAAAGGAGTCTCTCTGGCGCCTACCTACTCCCGTGTTTCTGCGCGGCGCTCAATATTCATTTGTTCTCATTATAAACCATTTTATAAATTCGTATTTGATGTATACGATTTTGAATAATCCTTTATCTTTTTTTTCTTTCGTCGCCATAAATAAATTAACTCGAATCCCAAGTTTATAGAAAATCGTTCGAATCGTCGCCGCTTGGCTCACGGTCTCGTTCAAATTTGGCGCTCGCGGACCTCTGAGTCAAAAAAAAACGTGTCTCCTCCTGGCCTGACTCACGAACTTTCCAAATATTTCGTTAAAAAAAAATTTATCATCGAAACAATTCGGCACACGCTTCACCGCGCATTCGTTGCAACGCGTGAAATCTCAGCCGCAGCGAGCAAAAAAAAAAAAAAATCTCTCGAGTACAGGTGGCAACGCGGGTACACACAAATTATTTATTCTCGTATACACGCGTCGAATCGGAAGAAAACTGGTCGACAATTTTGGGCTTTGACTCACACGTTCTCGACTTCCTCGAATTTCGCATCCTTTATTATTACTTCAACGCGGCGAATTATAGCGGTTTTCGTCACTTCAAATTCTTCGATTCGGCTGAAAATTATCGCTGCGGAAGTGACTACTAAACTATCGACCAATTGCCTAAAAAAAAAAAAATCTTTAATTGTAATTTTATGCGCAGTGACATCAATGCGTATAATTTGACACGAGCGATACAGGTATGCGTTATTATTATAGCGATCTCTCTCTCTCGAAATGCAACAAACCCGATGATGATGACGCGCTAAATTAATATAGAACGATAAGATAAAATCGAGGTGCAACACCGCAAGCCCAACAGAGAGATGCGAGTGACGATTCCGATATTGTACGTTGAATCTAGCCCAAACAGACGAATGCAGCTACACATACAGACTTTTGTAAAAGCGATATTAATCGCGCGCTTATGTATTTATGATCGTGGATGTTCGATAAAATAAAAATTGAAAAATCTCAGAGCTTATATACATTAATTACGTATCGATGAAAACACATCGACTTTTGATCGAATTATAATACACGCGCGAAACTGCTTAATTTGGTCATTCGCAGTAGGTGCTACGACGCGTTCATCTCTATAAAAAGTCGTGTGTATTATGTGTTTTCAATGAATCGCGAGAGAGTCGCGACAGTTTATATCAGACAAGTGTTTACACGAAGCGCAGAGGCAGAGCCGAGGCTCTCTCTGTGTACTTTTAATATACACGTATAATACGTATACTCTCGCGATGACGATTTACGTTGGTATTCAGAAAACGAGTAAAGCAGCAGAAAAGAGAAAAAAAACACACACACAGAAGGAAAAAAATCGTTAACTACGCGCCGCGCGCCGTATTCTATATAGGAAAATATCATAACCGCGTTCCAGATTTATTGTAATTGTCATCGTGCAGTCAAGGCGTAAAAAAGGTAAGAGCGTCAATTTCATTTTATAAATAATAAACATATATAATGTACGTAAAAAGTGATACGAGACAATAATGATGTATATAGTCACAGGCCGCGCGCGCGACTTATGCAATTAATCCTTGAAACGATTTAATTTAAAACCGCATCTGATATGTGTTTATTTGGATAAACACCCAGGAACGGACTAGTGAAAAAAATGTAGGTGTATAAACACACACGCACGAATGCTTGGCATTTTTCATAGACCCCAAAGATTATATGGATCATATGGACATATCCATTTCGGCGCCGAATCTGCAACTCCTTAACGATCAATCGTGTAAGGAATAGCAACTGTTTATCCGATACCACACCATTGTTACATACACCGAAATCGTGGGTGTAATTACCGATGCACGCGATGCGCAAACATTAGGTAATACCCCGAAAATATTTCGCGATGTTCGAGCAACAAAGAGAAAAAAAAAAATTACCGATGATTCGTCGATGTCGAGTCGAAAATGCGCGTACACGAAGCGAGAGAGTACATGGGAAAACGTCGGGGTTCGTTCAATATTGACAAAGCCATTAATTAATAAATATTAACGTTGATCATGTGCCGCGACCACACGGTCTCGTACTCTCTCTCTCTCTCCGATTGATAAACGATCCAAATTAAATTTACGAATTATATTCTATGCAGTCGATTCGACGATATGAAAAAAATAAATAAATAAAATAATATTCGAGAACAATCGTCGAATTGATTAAATCGGGCCCAGCAGCAGCTGTTGTATATTTATGTAAAAGTCGAAACGAAAAAAATCCAAGTTCCAATGGCATCGCGGGTGTCGCGACGCCACGACGATACTTAGACAGACGATGCACTCGTACACGCGCTACATTTCCGATAAACTTCTAAGCATTTTATAATTAATAATCGTGGTCTTGATCGTACCTTCGGCATTATTATTATATTTTTTTGACATTTTTTTTCAATATCTTCAATGATGGAGTGGACGCTTACTCGCGCGCGTACACGATGACTCGTAGTTCTTATCAACCCCCGCGAATTGCTTTTATTAGATACTTACCTCAATACAAATGCTGACTCGATCGTCGTCGTCGTTATAATATAATACGCGCTCGGGTTTATCTTTCTCGTAATCTGCGGTGGGTATACGTACGTTTTTGTTATTTATTTTTATTATTCTTTTTTCCTTTTTTCATTTTTTTTAATTAAATAAACAAATGATGAAATCAGTGCTGCGCGAGTAGTTATCGCCACCGTTTGAGAAAATAACTACATAGATAATCCGTATATTATAGTTTCGTCAGCTGATTATTCGCTTAATGTATAAAATTGAATAGTACCAAAGTATATCCCGAATATAATATTGCGCGTTTATTTTCAAACGCTTATCGCGAGTAGAGAAAAAATTTTCAAGTTTAGGCTATGCAAATAGTTACCGATATAGTTCAGTAGACTCAACGAGATATTATCGTCGATCGTACATACACTTGTCTCGTATTAATAATCTATCTGATTCGAGTAAAAGGTGGATTTTCCATAACACATTGTACACGATTTAATTGGGAATTATATACACGTTAGCGTATACAAAATAGTCATCATCCAGAAGAAAATAGAAATAAACACATGTTCGAGCGATGCCTTATCGAACGATACGATTCTTTTTTTTTTGTTTTTTTTTTCGTTCATCGTCGTCGAGTTGCTTAACAATCATCCATCGCACATGAATGAATCCGTACTCGTACGCGCCGATTTCAATATTAATAATATAAAGAGCGCGAAACGCGTAATAATGTTGTCGCGCGTGAATCATCGACCTTCCACATCCGATATGTAACTTTTATGAACGATACAAAATGAACAAACTGAAAAAAGTGCAGTTATAATTTTACAGCGATTTATCTGCACACATCATCGTCGTCGTCGTTCGATTGGCAATCGATACACATCGTATATGTATTGCAATTGCCTTATCGATTCAATGTTTTCACATGGAATATCTTCTCTCTCTCTCGACTCCTCTACGTTTCCGTTCCGTATATTATTATGCTTACTTAGCTTGCTTGCTTACTCGAGCGAGATAGGCAAATTTTTGGAAAAAAAAAAGAATCTGCAGGCTATGGAACTTTTTATCGGTCATCGATCGATTGTTCTTCGCCAATGACTTACATTTTATCTCTTTTCGCATTTTAGGGAGATCATCATCATCATCGGCAAATGTTTTCCTATTTACGCACATACAATATATCATCGATATACTTGTAACACGAAGTCATTATCTCAATACGAGAGAGAGAGAAAAAGGTATATATACGTAAAATCGACGGAATACCACGCGCCGCTTATCCGCGCGCTCGATGTTTGTATTGTTAGATTTCCATGTTTACACCTGTATTACGCGCGCCCGACTGTGTGCCTTGCCGCGAATGTGAGAAATAAATATAATAATAATAACAACAACAGTATAAATCGTACCGTTAAAGGAACTACGCAGTTGGGAGCTGATTCACACATATATATGATACACATTGTCAACAAAAGTCGAGGTGGACGCAGCAGCAGCAGCAGCAGTGGCATGTGACAATTAATTTACCCAGAGAGAGAGAGAGACGGATGATTTACTTTTTAATCGCAGCGGTTTATTGCACCCTCGTTATGGCGCAACTTGCAAACGGGGCCAAAATCATTGGAAACGGCAGTATAATATTATAATAACGCAAGACAGAGAGAGAGAGAGATAAAAGCGCATAGGAAATTCAGGATGGGAAAATTGGAGTAATTCCCCTCTGAGACACTTTCTCGGTATGCAGATTTCCCGAGGTTATGCGTTTTCCAGCAATTCCATTATTGTACACAGGATTGCGAACGATATTTATTATCGCTACATTTATATATAATATAGGAAAACAAGGACGAAAACGATAGATCGAATATGTATGTATCTGTTGTTGTTACGCGACGTTAAAGCGCGAATTATTTGGTTTTAATTGGTTTTCCAGCTACGTCGACGAGAGAAAAACGTGTCGCGACCCCATAATAAAAAAACTACATCACCGCTGCATAATTATATTTCTATATATTTCTTCGCGTAATAATTCCGCGCGCTACTCGACGACGACACAATAACATTAGGAGAGCACACGAGGCACACATGAACAAACAATATATCTTTGACATTGAAAAGCGTATGTAAGCGTGTATACAGAATTCGAGTATACGATTTTAAAAGATGATGATTTTTTTTTTCTTTTTTGAAACGCGCTGTCGATTACGAAATCGCGCGCCAACACCACCCGCGCTCGCGAGTCGCATCGGGTTCAAACGTGATTCCGTCAAAACACAAGAAGTCGCGAGAGTATTTAAGCGCGCGATAAAATCAGCCGCTAAACGTTTAAATGCTATTGCCTACCGAATTATCGTTTTGGGCTGTAATTGTATGTACGTGCTCGTATATGCGGATATGGAAACGATTACTCGTTCGTTTCTTTTTTTTCTTCGATTGTTATAATTATGTTTGACGTTTCGTTTCTTATCGGCACCATTATTACATCGAATCTAAGAAAGATTCAT
Organism: Trichogramma pretiosum; assembly: GCF_000599845.2. Lineage (NCBI taxonomy): Eukaryota > Metazoa > Arthropoda > Insecta > Hymenoptera > Trichogrammatidae > Trichogramma > Trichogramma pretiosum. The sequence goes on along the minus strand of NW_019641621.1, from coordinate 588,654 downwards.
CGAGTTGGAATCGTGATTTTTAAAAGTTTTATCAATTTTAAAGAGATGCCGATCCATTTGAACATTCAAATTTCGTCACGATGACGTAAAAATTTGGAGAGCTTGTATGAATTCATACGCATTTTTGATAAAATTACTCATGCACGAATGTAGAGTAATAGTGTTTTTTTTTTTAATGTTTCGTTTAAATATATGCGCGGTCGATCGAGTCCATTATAAACAAATAAATTTTCACGAGTGGCGATTTTTGTAGTCCGATCTAAAAATACGCCTATGAATTATATTTCATTGAGTACCGGCCATGCGTCCGAGAAAAAAAATCAATCAAGTGACTCATATATCGAACGCGGAGACGGACAAAAATGTTTGAATACCGCAAATATGCATCGATCCATCGGCCGCATTCTAACCTCGTACATTCACATTACTGCTTCTCGGATCGCGAGATGTTGTTGTTGTTGTTATTATTATTACTGTGAGCATCTTCAAAGTGCCCCAGACTGTACACCATAACAAATAAATGCATACAGTTGGTATATATGCACATAACGTTCGTGCAGTTTATATACGTTGCATCGAGTCCTCTCTCGTGAAAGTTTCGAGTCATCTACATATATACGATCGTCGTACACGCGAATGTGAGAAATTTTCATTTCGATTCTCTCTCGCGCATAATTGCTCGTTTAATCATCATCGTATACCGCGTGTATACATTTTATTGTAATTTCTTTGCCCGATAAAACAATTGGGTCTCGCGAGCAGTAGCAGCGCAATTTATACTTATATTAGCGCCGAACCGCGAGAAATATTTGTACACACGAAAATATGCGCGAGAGCTGGTCTCTTCTTCTTCGCTCGAGTAAGATACGGCCTCGCGCATAATATAATTTCACCTGCTGCCCCGCCGCCACGGGCAATGCTGCATGCGTCGACACAGTCTGAACTCCGAGTTGTCAGTTTATTCTTTACATAAAGCGCTTACTACTGCTACTGCTACTACCAAGCCAATTAGTAATTCGGATTAATACGTTGTGTAGACAAAAAAAAAAAATTGAAACGCGTGTGTGCCTCGCGATATAATATACGCACGCCACACAACGGAGTCATTGTCGCATCCGCGCGAAAAACGAGAGCTCGTGCGAGTAATATCATAGTGTAGTATATAGTAGTAGTATTCGACGACAACGTCAATGTGCCTTGGGGATCAGCTGCGTCATTTTTAGTGCGTGGTGAACTCATCCTGCTGTGTGTGTGTGTGCATGCCAAGCTAGCAACGGTCGTCTCAGCTCTGCTGCGACTGCTTCGTACGCAGTCATCGTTGGAGAAAACAGCAGCAGCGAGAATATACGCGTGTGTCCGTGCCAGGCAAACGTCAAAATGGAGTCGACTCGCCAGCGTTTGAACAATGTCAGTGTGCAGCAGCAGTGATAAGGTGATCTCCGAGTGATCTTCGTCCCATTATACGTACGCGACTGTCTTTCGTGAATAATTTTGCCAATTATGAGATCGTAATCGAGGTCTCTAACGCGAGTGTCGTCGAGCAGTGTGTCAAAGTTAATAACGAATTTTGGTCCGCGGTGTCATGCGTGCAGCGAGATTCGTAGCTTGCTGCAGTTGAGAGCAGAGTCGCAAGCATGAACATCGTCGACGACACCGACGGCCCGTTGGACCCTCGGATTCAGGTAAAAATCCAGTAGCAGCAGCTCTATTTTATACATTGCTCCCACACACACACACGCACACGTTGACACGCCTACTCGCCTCGGCGATATACGAGCTATTTTTATCTTTGTCTCTCCTAAGCATTGACATAATTAGTGATAAGAGGAGGTATGACCTTTTTTTCTGTCAGGTACGAAAGTGGAGGTGGGAGTAATAGACAGTTATAGAGGATGTCAAAAGTTTCTTTGGCTTTATTTACATATTCGCTTGATTATCGATAGAGACATGCGTTGATATTTTGTTCAACAACAAACTGATATACTGTACATCAGTTTTGACAGTTCTGCAATTTTGACCAACAGTTCTATCTCAATTCAGATTCTTTTTTGCTAATGCGCATGATTATATTTTCAGATCGAATTGGAAAAACTGAACAATGCAACGGATGACATAAATAAACTTGAGATTGAGCTCGATGTAAGAAATGTTATTTTTTCAATAATTTCATGTAATTTTTACTGAAATTGGTTATTTATTTGATGCATTTATTGAAATTCAGGAAGCTACTACTGCCTACAATCGACTACTTTTTGAAAATAATAACCGCTTGAAAGAATGTATAAACAAATTGGGAAGCAGTGTCATTGATAAAGCAAGGATTTATCATGACGTACAAAAAATTGCCAATGAAGCCAATGTGAGAATGTCACTTCAATCAAACGATTTTTACCTTTCCAATTGATGTGAAATTAATCTTTCATTTTTTTTATAGCTTAAGTGCCAAGAACAAGCTCACCTTTTTCAAAAAGCCTATGTTGAACATAAAGTTGCCAGGGAAACAGTTGCCGTAGCTGAGAAAAATTTCATGTCTCATCAACATGAGTGGAAATTTGACCAAGCTTGGCAAGATGCAATGAATCGGGCAACCCTTCAGGTATATCGATCATTGAAAGAGTCTATTAGTAATTCATAGGTCAATTTGAAATGCTCTCAGTATTAAACATAGCACTATTTTTTATTTGATAGGTTACAGAGACTGAAAAACTGAAAACAAAATACGACAGAGAATATCTCAAGTATCGTAATTTATTTGAAGATGCTGTTAAAAAAGTACAACAATTGGAAGAAAAGTATCGCAAATCAATAATAAAAGCAGAACCATATTTTAGTCTCGAAGCTCAATATGAACAAAAATTAATGATACAAAAAGAAGTTGTAGAATGTTTAAGAAAAGCAGTAAAAGATGCCAAGTGCGCTTATGCAGCAAGCCTCAATGCTTTAGAAGAAATAAGTAATCAAATTCATGAAAGAAGAGGTAAATATATATTATGGTAATCAAAACTACTTTCAAATTGTTAACTTTTGAAATTTTTTATTTTAGAAATGATAACAAAAGGTCCCCGTGAACCTGGTGTTGGCGCAGAACTTGAAACCTTTGAAGATAATTCATACTATACAGAAGATTTGAACAAAGTACATTTGAATAAAGATGAAACTGAAGATATTGAGGTAAGAATTGAAAAGTTTAATTCAATGGATGATAAAAACTTATAAGTAAATTATTTTTTAGGATGTCAGAAACTTGAGAGAACAACTAGATAATTTAGAAACTAGATCTGTTGATGGCAGTGAATCAAATTCTAATCAGTGGGAAGGAGAGTTACAAGCTGGTATAGAAAATTTGAACAATTCATCTATTAATGTTTGTGAAAATATTAAAACTGATAACACCAGTTCTTTGAATGACTTTGATTTAAAAGCTCCACAAGAATCTAGATTTGAAAAACCTTCTCAAAATGAAGCAAAAGAAAGTACAACTTCGAAAAATAGTAATATGCAGCTACCACCACCAAGTCCTTTAAATTCTATTATTAATAGATCAAAAATTGCTTTTATGAATAGTTTTTCAAAATCATTAACAAATAGTTCAATGAATATTGGGTCATTTTCTTTTGGTAAGTCTAAAAGTTTAGATTCCAAAGGGGAAGAAGATCAATCTCATCAAGTGAAAGAAAATATAAAAAGATCTGAAAGTCTAGATGACTCTACCAAAGAAAATCATCAAAATTATCAGAATTGTAAACCTACTTATTCTGAAATTCATTCCGTGCTTACTCAACATCATGATTTGCAAAATATATCAAAGTCAAAAGATCTGAACAAAGTAACTCATAGTTTGGATTCTACACCTGTCAGGAACAGAAGTAAATCCACACCATGGACTCTTTCTTCAATCAATGTTTTAAGTACTGAGACAGAGAAAGATATAAGTAAGCAGTCGGTTTCATCTTCTCTAAAAACCAAAGAGTTTCCACTACTATCTTTCTTTCAAAAATCAACGAATCTGATGCCACAAAAAAACACAAGCAGCAGCATGATAAATTTAAATGAAAAGCAACATTTGAAAACTCTGCTTGATAACTCAGCTTTGGGAAATTTACAAGCTGCTAGTGTTGAAAAATTGGCTAATGCAAGGCACAAATTGGTAGGAGAAAGTTAAATTTTTATAAAAAAAAAATAATCATTTTCTAATGATTATTACGTAACGTTGTAAATTATTTGTTAATTGGTAAAAACTCTGTACAGATGTATAAAAATTTCAAAAATATACCAAATAATTAGTTTAGCTAGATATAGGTATTGTCTTGTCTATCGACATTATGTTATTCATTTTTTACTTGACTTTATAGTTAGTGTTGTGATTTGTTTGTATTAATATTTTGTAGATTGGTTTTCACAAGATGTTATTCATCTGATGTATGAAAACCCGTTGAAATATTTGTATGCATAATTTTTTTCCTAATATTGAAAATATGATGACATTTGAATGTAGTTAAATTGAATAGGAAGTATTAAAAACCATACTCTTATAGTTGCAAAATGAGAGAGACAAAAAATGTTAAAAATTGTTGAATTGTATAAATGAATATAAAATTATTGACCTATGTTATATTGTATTTATATACAAAATAAGAAAAAATGAATTGTAAAATGATGAATGCTCTTCACACAGGAATTTTAAAATTGATAAACAATGTTGAAGAACTGTGCTTTAGTCATCCCTCTTTAGTAACGCTATGCAATTTAAAATCAAAATCAAATGTCTTACGACAGTTGCCATTGAAAAGAATGATTTTATTTCGATATATTTTAGTATGAATGAGAGTGCGTATGTAAATGTATTCTGTAAAAGCGAAAGCGATCAAAAGGAATCTCATTTTTAGGTAGAACAATTTTAGGAGTTCAAATCGCGTTCTATGTGCGAAAAATAAAAACACGAAATAATCGATTTTTGAATGTTTTTTCTGGAACTTTTATATACATACTTCGATGATATTCTACATTGTTGTACAATGTACGAAATTTATTTTACGCTGTGATTCGTGGATAATACTGTGAGTGTTCGTTGTAAAATAATCTTAGGGCTTCTTTATTGATATGATCATCACTCGACAAAAATTGTATACAATATATAATATTATATGTAAAAAATATAAACAGCTGCTTCTCGTTCGGGTGATGATGTATGTCAATGGACTCGATGCACATGACAGTCTTTTGGGCGTAAATTATATTGCGCGTTTTTTCTATCGAAAGAAAAAAGGAGTTGTAAACAAAAAATCAATCTGTTTTAAGTTTTACAAATATATTGCAAATAAAAACTTTGAAAAATACGATACATCCATAACCATTATTTATTATTCAATGTTCATTTGTTTCTCTTTCGATCATCAGAGACTTTTTTTCGACGATGATTTTACGATAATAATAAACGTCCTGATCTTTAGGTTTTTTTTTTCACAAGAAGCTTCTATTTTCTTTTTTAAAATTTCTCATTGTCAATCGTACATATACGCAAGCTATGAGCGCGCGATCAAAGTCACACGCAACGTTGGTACGTCAAGTGGTTGAAATCATCGAGTTATAGCGCGAGAAATAGATAACAGACAGATAGGGAGCAATGCAGCGGAGTGTCTCGCGAGTGCCATCGTTGAAACATTGCAGGAGGAAATTTCGGTGGGCAGATGGAACAGGAGCAGCAGCGGGTCACTCGGTTGGCTCAGCAGCAACAGCAACGTCAGAAGCAAAATCAACAGCAGCAACAGTCATGCGATTATTCGCTCTCGCAAGACGCGATCTACAAAGTCTTTACCTACTTGGTAAATAAATAATAGCAATGAATAAGTAAGCAGTTAAAAATTGGGTTAATTGTGGGTCAGAACTCGAATAGCCTCTACGCGTCCGAGGAGGGGGACTCGACCGGCGCCGCCGACAAGCTCCTCGACGATGCAGCTCGAAGCGGTAGTAGCAGTCGTAGCAGCTGCATAAGCGGCGAGAATTCCATGCTGTACGCCGAAATCGGTGCAGCCGAACACGATCGGGATGGAGACGAGGACGACGAGGACGAGGACGATGAATACGACGATCGAACACCCGACGAAGGCAAAGTACTACTGGACGACGACGATGATTACGAGGCGGAGGAGGAGGAGGAGGAGGAGAAAGAAGCCGAGCAGGAGCTAGAAACGAGATACATCCTCGAGGAGATGAAGTACTCGGACGCGCGCCGAGCCATATGCAGCGTGTGCCGCTACTCTCTCGGTCGTGCCGGCACCGGTTTGGTCGAGGACTTCGAGCGGGCCCTGCTGTGCTCCGATGGCCACCTGCTCTGCCACAGGTGCGTGCAGAAGCTGGCCGTGAAATCAGGTGACTATACATCGGTGGTGATGTTGCGGACTGTGCGTGTGATTCGTTGATTACGTAGTGTGTTTTTTTTGAGCCAGACACGAACTGCCTGTTGTGCTCGGTCGCGGAGTCTCGGGCCTCGATGTCGACCAGTGCGTCCTTGCCACCGCCCAGAAACCACAACAACAACAACAACAACGACAGCAGTAACAGTAGTAGTGGCGATTCAGGCAGATTGAGGGGTGGAACGAGCGAAACCTTGGCTAGCACGACGACGAAGCCCGTTGCTCATCGGTCCAGTAGCGGTGCACGTGCCAAAAAGGGGATCACGCCTCCGGCAGCTCGTCGTGTCGTATCGCGGGGACCGCCTCCTCAACCACAACCACAACCTCAACAGCAGCAGCAGCAGCCACAACATCGTCGAGATCAGCAGCAGAGACGAGCCGCAGGCACCAACAGCATCATCAACGCCCAGACGCTGTCCGAGTGCTCGCGCCGACCGATCCAGTGTCCGCGGCTCGACTGCGCCGTCAACGTCGCCTTCTCGGCCCTCGCGAACCACTTCATGTTCGACCATCCGGAGGTGCCGATTTTGGGCGTCGATCCGGGCGAGCGCAGCACCTTCATCTTCGACTACGACGATCTGGACGACGACTCGAGTCGCTGCCTCGCCCTGCTGCTCGTCTCCAACAAGCTGTCGTGAGTCGACGCGCGCGCCCTCGAGGATACGATCGTTTATCGAATTGATTTACGTTGTTGATTTTCTCAGGGGTCCCGCGGCCAGACAGTTCAACGGCATGCACGTGCATCCGCGATACAAGAATCGACTGCCGCTGCCACTGCTGGCGGCTCGTTTGGCCACTTGTTACGGCAGCAGCAAAAGTGATTCGGCCGAAGTTCGAAACAGCTGCGGCGTAGAAAACGAGGCGGTGGTGCATCGGTCGATCGACGACGTCGTCATAGCCTGGGTCGCCGGCCTCGATATCGGCAGCTCCGCCAACGTCACGCTTCTGCGTTACAGCGTACAGGTACTGAAGTAAATAAATCGTATCGACGCCGATCGCGAACAGATTCCATTCGGTTCTTTTCTTCAGGCCTTCGACGTCGTGGACGACAACGGCCAGGAGTGCGGCGGCGGTCGCTCGCTCACCTACACGGGCCCGATAAATTCGCTGCGCACAGCGCAGAGGCCGCGCGAGGTCTTTCTCACCGGCGACTGCGTCATTCTGCACGCGGGCTTCATCCGGCACGTGACCTCGCGCGACTGTCGCAACATCAACATCAACGTCGTCGTGCATTAAGAAAAACAAAAGAGGAGAAAAGTTTGTTTTTATTATTATTATTTTATCGTGATGAATTTTTCGAGGGTTGCACCCCGCTGCTCTCTTGGGAAACGAATTTTTTCACAAACATTTTATAAATGCTTCGTAAAGTAGAGAGAGAGAGAGAGATCGATTCGTTTGCAACTCGCCCCGCTCGAGCGCAGAGAATTGCAGAATTTATGATGATGATGATAAATGTCGAGAGATGTAAAAAGTAATAAAAGGCATGTTTTTCGATTCACGAAATTATTCTATGTTGATAACTGTCGATCGAGGTAATGTGTATTTATTATATATAAAAAATGAGGATATGTTGAAATGATTCAAAACACACAAAATTAAAATCTAAGCAAATTTTATTTTGAATTTTAATGCTAAAACACGAACATCGCAGACATCAAAAAAGTCCGCGAATACGTTCGTCGCCACCATCACAAGCACAAATACATAACTTTTAATAATTATTGCATAACGAGAGTAAAAAAAAAATCTTCGTAATCTTCAGCGAACGTAATCTTGCAGCCTTTTCGGTGCTTTCTTAGCCCTCACGGGTCTCTCGTCGTTGCGCTTTATTATTACGTTCGTCTTTACACCTTTATTATCACTGGCTCGCTCGTGACATTGGCCCAAAGCCGCGGCCACGCAGACACGCCACAAATCTTCGTTCGCGAGCTTCTCCACGATCGAATCGCAGCAGAGAATCGGCAGCCGATAACGGACCAGCTCCTGGAGACAATCCAGCGCCCATCGGCGGAAAAATCCTCTCGACAGTATCTCGCACAGTTGCGCGGTGATGATCGTACTGTCCGTATTGAGCAGGTCGACGAAATCGGACTGTCTCGCGAACTCGAAGTAGTCCGTGCACGCGAGTCGTTTCGCGGCCTCAGCGGGCCGCATTCGAAGCAGCTCGTAGAGCGTCAGGCTCGACTCGTTTATCCTCGTACTTTTCATCCTGGCGGCGAACTCCTCGTTGCCGAGCAGCAGTGCGTAGAGATCGGCCGACCTGTTCCACAGCTGGTACTTGTTGTAAAATTCCATGATCCGCAGGGCCCCGGCTCGGTTCAACTCGTAGCCTCTCTTCTCCAAACGTTCCACGACGACCAGAGCGCCCGAAGCGATTCTCAATTTAAAATTCATGAAGACCTCGCCCAAGTGCGGCCTGAATCCCGCGGCCCATTGACTGGCCGAGGGAAAAACGAAGCTCGACAGATCGGCGCCGCGATCCAGAAGAATCTCCACGGTGTCCAGTAGGAAGTTCGCCACGGCCAATTGCAGCGGTGTCCGGCCCTCGCCGTCCACCGCGTCGACCCGCACCTCCCGCTGCTTCTCGTCGCTGATCCTGAAAAGTATCTCCAATAGCTCGGACTCGTCGATGTAGTTCGTGCAGACCATGTGCAGCGGCGTCGAGCCGTCGTTCGCCGCGGCGTTCGGATCGGCCCCGCGTCTCAGCAGCAGCTCGGTCCGGTGCCTGTGACCGCGACGCAGCGACATGTGCAGCGGCGTCCAGCCCTCCCAGGCGCGGGCGTCGACCAGCACCTCGAGCCGCTTCTCATCGACCACCTTGAACAGCGACTCGACCAGAGCGTCGTTGTGAAATCCGTTGCTCTCGCAGATGACGTGCAGAGGCGTGCGACCCATGTAGTTGGCCGCGTTCGGGTCGGCCCCGCGTCTCAGCAGCAGCTCGAACACCTCCGCGCTCTGGGTCAGGTGCAGCGCGGTATTGCCCGATTCCGGCACGCGCAGCTGCGGATCCACGCCGAGCTCGAGGAATTTTGCGACGACGTCCTTGCAGCCGGCCTGGCAGGCCGCGTGAAAATGCGTCATTCCCAGCTCGTCGGCGTAGTTCACCTCGCACTTGTAGATCTTGAAGAGCTCGCGGACGTTCTCGTCGAAGAAGTTGCGTCTGGCCGCGCGATGCACCGCGGTGAAACGACGACGCCCGACGACGTCTAGCCCGGGTTCGTCCTTGTAGCCGCAGCTAACCACGAACTCGAGAAAGAGTTTTCCTGGATTGTCTTGGCGTCTGTTCGTGCAAGCCACCGCCTCCGTGAGAAGACAGTCCATCTTTTCCGTCTCGAAGATGTCTGCGAGATCCGGATAATCGCCGTTCCAGTCCGCGATCAAGGGGGCGAGCTCCTCGAGGAAATCGCGTCGCTCTCGTTTGACCTCCACGTCGACTTCCAAAAACATGTTCATCAATTTGTCTACTGGTTTTAGCTCATCGTCATCCAGATCTTCTTCGTAATAGTCGCTATCGATATCCGAACTCGCGTCGAATTCGTCCTCTTCGTAGCTGCTCTCGTCCTCCTCGTTTTCGTCGTGCGAACTTTCGTCCGATTCGTCGTTGGACCTGGACATCGTTGCGGGCACTCGCGAAACTTCTTTTTTCTTGTGAAAAACACTGGCGACAGTCGATGCGCTGCGATCTTACTCGGTTGTTTACGCTGTGGCGTCGTAACGCGTACTGACGTTTGTAGCGCGAAACAGGCACGCACGCGAGTGGCTGTGCGCGAGAATTCTATGAATTTCTATTTAATAACGCGCTCGTTCCCGCCACGATATAGAAGAAATAAATAAACAAACAAATGAAGAAGCGAAAGCCCATCATCACAGACTCGTCATGGCCGGCGGCCTGGCGTAAGCTTTGGGTATGAAGCCGTACTTGCGGGTCTTGGGCGCGTACGCCCAGAGCCAGCCGTCGACGGTCTGATTGCCGAGGTCGGCGTAGATCCAGTCGGCGCGTTTCACCGACAGGTCGTCCGGCGCCTGCGCCTTGTAATCGTAGAGCACGACGAGCTCGGTGCCGCTCTGCTGCTCGTCCCGCAGCTCCTTCTGTTGCTGCTGCTGCTGTTGCTGAAGTTGTTGTTGTTGTTGTTGCTGCTGTTGTTGATGGTGCTGCGAAGAGTCATTGCCACCACCGAGCTGGCCGTTATTGTTCGATGCTGCTGTCGATAAAAAAAAAGTGTCAAACAAAGAGTATTATTTACATTTGATTTTTATGCAGTACGTACCCGTCAGAGGATTATTATCGAGCTGAGTAGTGCCAGCGGCTGCGGCTGCCGCGTTGCTCGCGTACGAGTTGAGCGCGTGGCCGGGAAAGACGAAACCCGAGGGCACGAAGCCCTCGCTGCCGTCGCAGTAGCGCAACACCCAGAACCAGTCGGGATCGTCGCGATTGAGGACGGTGACGAACTCGCCGCGCTCGACGCTCACGTCGTTCTCGTCACGGGCCACGAACGTGTACAGCACGATGTAGCGTCCAGCCGACGGATCCTTGAAGAACGGGTGCACTTCGGGCTGCTGCTGCTGCTGCTGCTGCTGTATTATGGAGTTTTGGGAGCGCGACATCGAGCGCGACCTCGAGCGTTCGACGTTGACGTCGGCTGCCGTCGTGCAAATGTTGTTGTTATTGTTGTTGTTGTTGGTGCTGCTACGGGCGTAGCTCTCGCAGTCGGACGCCGAGCCCGGATGATCCAATTCTTGGGAACCGGTCACAGCAGCAGAGGCAGTAGACTGCAACGGACCCGCCAAGTCGTTGTCGTCCAGCGATCGCGGCAGCTTCTTCTTGACGTTGTTGACCAGCGCCAGGGTGCTCTCCGCCAGCTGCGACGTGTACGCGGCGCAGTACGAGTGCGGCACGAAGCCCTCCATGCGCGTGTCCGCCGCTATCACGTAGACCCAGTCGTTCTCGCGATACAGCACGTTGACGATCTGACGAAGTGATCATTTTCCCCCGGGGTATTAGATACGAATACGGTGATGCGAGAGATTCGAAAAATAACAACGACTCACCTGGCCACGTTTCACCTGGAGCTCGTCGTCGACGCAGGGCGTGAAGTCGTGTATGATGACCATCTTGCTGTCGGGCGACAGGCCGTTCTCCTTCTCGATGCCGACGCGCACCAGCGTCTCGATGCTCGCGCTGCCGGTTATGCGGCCGGGCGGCAGCTGGGCCCGCGACGACGAGGAGGCGGTGGCTGCGCCGCCGCCGGCCGACGAAGATAGTCCGAGACCGGAGCCCGCGAGGCTGTCCTTGTCCAGGCCAAAGTTCTGTCCTCCAGCTACGCGAGAAAGAAAAAGACTCGATAATTTCTAATCGTTTTTCTGCATACGTAATTTAATCGACTTTTTAAATACGTCAACGCGAGGAAAAGTGTTTATAAGTTGCGCAAGGCGTGATCGTGCGTATAACGTTACATACAGGATCGCGCGTTTGTATATAAAAAAAACGTATAAATCCCAGATGATGCGCGAGCTACAAGCTTATAAAAATAAAAACAAAAACCACGAACGTCACTCGCGACTGGATCGTCGCGCGGAGAGATTACGCGTTCTTGACGTTCATAGCAAGTATACACTATGAAAAAAGCCGTGTACATCTACTCACACTTGTTCTTCTTGCCTCTGCGTATGCGTACCGGGCACAGGAAAGCCATAATGGCACGAACGAAGCGAGGGCCAAGAAGCGATGTGTATCGACCAAGTTCTCCATATACGAACTCGAGGCTGTCGAGCTTACTGCTTCGCACGCGACGACGACGGCTTGGTGTTAGCTAGCTTGGATAATTGTCCCGTGGTACACGTGCGAATTACTGGAAGAGCAGCTTCGATCCAAAAATTTTATATTTGTACAAGTGATAAAAGTAATTATATATAAGCGGAGATGCAGGAAGAAGAGCCGTGGACCACCACCACTGCGCGCACGTCAGCTTGCATCGTTCCGCGAGATCGATCGATCGTTCGGAGCATCTGGTGCATGTGCTTCAAAGTCGACGATCGTCACACACACAGAAAAACTCGGAGCTTGAGGTTGACACTCGGAGGTCGCGATCTCGCCCGAAAGGTCAAAGCACTCGGCGACTCCAACGGCAGCACTATACCGAAGCCGGTATTACCAGCTAACGCGCTAATCCGTCCGCGACTCTTTTTTTTCGGCGAAAGGATGATCCCTTTGCGCTTCTCTCTCTCTCGGCGAATTATATGATATAAAGTGCACGCAGCTCGCACACACACGGGTCGTCCGCTAAAGTATCACTCGCGAACTCGCCACACACACGCACGTATACACGAAAGAGAGAGAGAGAGAGATGAAGAGAAAGAAATCGAGATCTGCCCTGCACAAGCGCGAGAGCCGCACTGCGCGTTATATACGTTATATATGTTATTAAAAACGGAGCCCGAGCGGTGCTGCAGGTCTTCGTGAGGTCCTGCCTGCCTGTATGGCAGAACCCGCAATGTCGCGCTGACCGTAGTATATAGTACACAAAACGACGGAGGAAGAGGAGGAGGAGGAGGACTGGCTAAACTCGTTTCCCTGGACTGGACGCGGCGCGCTCGACACCCGCACCGCCGCCGCCGCCACCACTGCTTCTCGATCCTTTTCTTCTTCTTATACCTATATTATACGATGAGAACTGCAGCTACATGTATCGTACAGGCGAGCAACTTGCCTATATATACACGCCGAGGAGCTATTAAGAGAATCGAGAGAGAACGAGAAGAAGAAGAGGTAGAATAAGAGAGGCCCAAAACGCGAATCGAGAGCTCGCGAGCAACATGTTATATCTTATAAGCTGGGCTTTCCTTTTCTCTCCTCTTCGTCCTCTCTCTCTACGCACTATATATAGATGAGTTTTACTCCTTTGGTTCCCATCGCGCTCGTCGTCACACACGCACGCACTCGGCTATACACCATTGTGTGCACCTGTATGCACGTTGGAGGTCACACGCACGTATGTATGCATTATGCGTACTATATGTGTGCGCGAACCGTATGATATGGCCCGCGGGCAACACACACGTGTGTATCTCTCTCTCTGGCAGCGAGATTATTATTGTGCAAAACGTCAACTGTTATAATACGAACGCGTATACAAGATGATGTCGAAGACTTGGGAGATGGAGTACGAAAAAATGACGATTGTTTTGTAAGAAAAGAAAAAATACGACACTGTATTTCGCACGAGTTTCGATTGAAATAATATATGTATCTCGTATCTCGCTCAAATGTGAATGTAGTAGTTACGATTTTTTTGTGTATCGTATTCGATAAAATTACGGATGAATTCGGTTTTACTATATTAATATCGTATCTCTCATACCGATTATTTCTATCGTCCGCTCGACTCGATTAAAAATCATCGAAATAATTGGATGAACGAGTCGAGTTAAATCGCACGAAGGTGTAAAGTAATTTACCATTCACCATTCATCCGAAAAATTATTTATTAATACGTAACCGATAAGATATCATTTTGTCTCGAAATATAATTCGAAAATCGGCAAAATCGCTCTTCGTGACGTTAAAAGTCGATCGGATTACTGAGAATAATTTTGACGCGCGCGAACGACGCGCAGAGCGAGATTTTCAAAATATCAAATATGAATTAGAGAGCAAAGATTAAATGCTCATCAAAGTTATTTATAATTGAGGTAAAGTGAACAAACCATACGCGTTAAATAATAGATAAAGTTTACAAAATTTATTTTTGTACATTTAAGTACTTTTTTTCTCTCGGTATAAAAACAAAATGAAAAATATGATTTCATCTAATGTTTACTTACAACGGTACATTTTTGATTTCCTAATACTACTCGAATATTTGAGTAATTAAATATTTTTATAATGGATTCTATTCAAATTCACTCTATTCTTCGTTTTTTCTTCACCTGCTCCATGAGCTCTAACGCCTCTTTTCTAAGAACGTTTAATTCTTCTTTGTATTTTTCTACTTGATTTCGCATATCTTTTGTTTTTTCTGAAAATTTTTCACTTTCTTTTACTAAATCAATTACTTGTCCTTCTTCTATAATTTTTGCTTTTTCAACAATTTTGTTTTGTTCTTTAAAAAATGTATCTACTTCGTTTTCAACATTATTTGCCTTTTCTTCCAATTTGTTTGTTTCTTTTTCTATATTACTTACTTTTTCCCATAATTTTTCTACTAATTTTTGATTTTCTAAATCCATTATTTCTTCTTCTACTTTCTCTTTTTCCTCTTCAATATTATTCACTTGTACCTCTACTTTTTCTTGTTCTCTCTTTTGAATCAAAGAAAACCTTTCAAGATAAATGATTAGTTCGCAATGTTTTGTATGCGGAAACATGTCCACAGGGACAGCTTTTACAGGTACTAATGGATCTCCATGATATTGTTTTGAATTTGGTCTGGCTAAATCTACTAAATTTTTTATAGCTGCCTTAGGGTCACATGATATGTATACTAATTTATTCAGTTTTTTTGCTTTTCTGAGTGCAATCAAAGCTCTTTGATCTGAAATAAAATATATATTGTAAATAAATTAAAATTAATTTCATAACAATGATTTAAATAGTTGATTTTAATAGAGTTTGAAACTTACGCAATCCAGCTCTTGGTGGATCAACTATTGCAACTATGTTTGGCTGTGTTGTTCGATTAATCACTGGTATTAGCAAATCTTCTGCTTTACCAATAAAAAATTCACTGTTATTGATGGTATTTTGAGTGGCATTGACTTTAGCATCATGTATCGCAGTTGGAATCATTTCTATACCAAATACTTCATCACAGTGCTATCAAAAAAAATCATGAATTGAATTGTAATTTTTAAATACAAAATTTTAAATATTTAGCACTTGAAAAAGATAAACATACTTTTGCAAAAGATAATCCTATTGTTCCTGTTCCACAACAAACATCGAGCAAAGCTGTATTTTCTAATGGTTTAGCCAATTCAATAGCTGTTTTATACAATTCTTCAGCAGCCAAAGTATTGACTTGGAAAAAAGCTTCAGGAGATATTCTGAAAGTCATTCCAAGTAACTGTTCTTCTATGTAACGACTACCACTTAAATGAACTATTTCACCTCCTCCTTTTCCACCAGCTTCCCTAAAATTATTCATAAAATTGTATTTCATTAACTAATAAGAAAAAGAGTTAAAAATAATGAAGATTAAAGATATTTACTTTTTTACAATAGTTTGGAAGTACAAAGATGTGACTCCAACTTCAGCATTGCATGGTTCCTCAAAAAATTCTTTCAATTTTTTTTGCAGATTTTTTAAATCTTCTTCAGTCATTGACTGAGGATTAATTCCAATAATTAACATTAAATGATCAAGTCTAGTAGTTCTAGCAGTGACTAATTTCCAATATCCTTGATGAGTTGTTGGGTCAAAAACTGCTAAATCGGAATCACAGATAAATTTTTCTAAAATCTAAAAAACACACATATTTGATTATAAATAATGAGTAAAATTAATTAAATTTAATTAAGTTTAATTACAAATTACTTTTATGGCAGTTTTCATTTTTTGAGGGATGTGACGTAATTCATCAATTGGCCCTATAGCAACTGATCCAGAAGCATAACTAGCCAACCTAAACCCAATCATTTTTTTAGTTCCAGTGACATCCATTCCTGTAATATAAATAAATGATTATAGCTTGATATGAACTACAACAAATGTTACAATAAGAATACAATTATAATTTACCTATGGTGAATTCACATTTATTTCTGTAACCATCTGTGGTGTTAGAATGAACAATTTCACCTAATTCACATGGAAAACCTTCATGTCGCTTTCGTTGTTTGTCAAACCAGCCTTTCAGATCCTCATTAACATTTAAAATTTGCTGACACATTGTTTTCACAATACTTCCTATTTCTTTCTGCTTACTTTTCAACTAGAGAATGAGAAAAGTTTATTAAAAATTACAATTACGAAATAAGAAAAAAATAGTATGAGCTATTTACCTGATCCGCATAAGGCATATCATACAGTGGAGTGGTACTGAGCCGTACCCTGGTCTCAGGAGACATATCGACTGTAGGATCTTCTGGAGTAGGTTTGGCATTCTTTCTTTCCATTTTTCTTTTAATGAATGGATCTGGAGCAGGTTTTGCCACCTGTAATAAATGTAATGAATCAGATACATTGCGCAATCAGCACAAGTGAATTTTGCTGAAATATTTACCTGAGCCGACAGTTTGGCTTTCTTCCATTCAACCCCGTGAAGAGCTTTTATAGCGTCATCGCGACTTTTTTCACTGCGAAAACAAATGTAGGCCCATCCGCTACCTCTTTTCGGTGGCTTGATTTTGCTCGCATCCAGCTGCAGTTTTTCATTCAAAAATTTCCTAAACTCACCAAAGCCGTAAAATTTCGGCAAGCCTCTGACCTCGAGTTTGAATCTCTCCGTTGTGAAGTCGTGATCGAGGTAGGCATAAAGGTCTTTTTGGTCGGTTTCGAGTGCGACATTGTTACTTTTGGATTGCTCTTCATTCGATGTTTTGTCAACGTTTTCACTTTTGGGCTGGTCGTCGATTGCCTGGTCCACCACTTCCATCGAAATTGAAGCGTTGTCGCTCGACATTTTTTTACGATAATAAAATCTAAATAATATGAAAAGCACGACAGTAAATCTGTAACCTCAATCAATATACTAGACAAAAATACACAAACGGCGCGTGCACGTGCGGCTTTACTGCTTGACAGTAGCCGACAGAACAGACGAAAAGTTTACTATGCGGGCCCGCGTTTGCGTGCTCGGTGGCGGCAACTGTGGATAGTGCGGCCAGCAACTGAAGCTCTTGCAGGATTTGAAGGAGGTCTGTTGCAGGGTTGATCGAAATGTATGAGAAAAGATATGAATAAAAGTGTGTAAATGAGGAAATAATGTGTATCTATACAAATCAAGTCAACACTGAACAAATTTAAAAAGGGAAGATCCTGCTGGTGGTGCTGAAGATGCCGATCTTTCATGATCCAATTGATTAAGGTCAATCAAAGAAGAATAGAAAAACAAAGACTGTCCATCTTATTAAAATACAGCATCTGCAGGCTCTCAGAAAGAGTATTAAATGTTGGCTCAATAAGCTGACACATAAATTATTCACTCGATAACGAGTCATGTAAGAAAAAAAGTCTGCCCAACTATGCTACCTTTAGTTTGTGCGACAAAAAAAAAAAAAAAACTGTAAAAATGATAAAAATTGTACAAATAAACAGTCTATTATATTTTATTGAAAATAAATGGATTTTTTTTATCCTTATTCCCCTAACACAGAACATGGATCTTTTTTAAAAGGGTTAGATAATGCTTTGAGTATATTTTATCAAACAAAGTTTTAGTCATGTGTTTGATTCATTCCTGTCTAAATACCGAGTCCATTTTGACAACAGTGAGCTATGCAAGTATTAAATTTTACACAGCCAGAAAGTAAATGCAAATAGCAGCTGGGTTTGACCTGATATCGACAATGATTTTACAGTCTAAAATAGTAGTTGGCTAATTAAATTACACTTTTATAATACAATTTAAGTAAATGGTATCCAGCTTTTCTAGCTGCAGCCGGTAATGCCCGGCCGGCATATATAAGGTTTTGCACAACAACAGGTGGACCCTGCCGTTAATCCTTACTTCGCTCGATGGCAGCACTTGCTCCGCTCGTAAAATCGCAATGTTATTACAAGTTTTACAACGTACACTCTCAACCCTGCTCCGGCCTCGTCGCGCGCAGTTATTTCGCAATGGACGCACGGCACTACAAGTTCGCGCAAACTCGTCGTCTTTTGACAAATGAATCTCGATAATACTTGTGATCGTCGTCGTCGTCCGCGCGATTCACTACCTGCTACACCTCACTAGACCTGTTGCTAGTTATTTTCTACTCGCAAAAAGAAGTGACGGTGCGCGAAAAGTGTTCGTGTGCCCCCGAGCACTGTGTGTGTGTGTGTGCATTTCGTTGTGTGTAAATATACAGATGCGTAGTACGGATGCCCATGCACGCCTGCTGAATGTTTGAAATCGACTCCGAGCGGCTCATATACACGAGACAGGGAGCGAGAGGGAGACAGAGCGAGAACGAAAAAGCGCGCGATTACTTCCCTCGTCTCGTCGGCGGCAATGGATGATAATAGCAAGAAACTCGATCGCGAGCGTGCCAAACTCGACGAAAAGGAGCAGCAATGCTTGAATCGTCAGCAGCAGCAGCAGCAACAACAACAACAAGTGGTTAATGTCAAGATGATGCCGGATTTGACCGATGTGACGATTATCAGCACGCCGCAACCTCAAGCCTCCTCGACCGTTCATCGACGTTCGCTGTATGTTTGGAGATCAGATTTTTATTACTCCATAATAGTTTTCAATTAAATTTACTCGTACTTACCTTGTGAGACGTTCGATTCTTATGGAAATTGCACTAATTTATCTTCAGTTGTAATGAATCCATTCGATGGTGCATTACCGAAAATTAAAACATTTTTTTCTATTGTTGAGGATTTTTAATGTTTTAGTTGTTTGAGAATATTTATAAAAATTGTTTGATACCATTTTTTAAGTATGACTGTTATTTTTTCTCATATATTAACTCATTGTTGCAGAGTACAAAATAATATACACAAAAAACATCCAGATGGGCCACCCACCAAGCATCGTCAACTTACTTTTGATCAAAGCAATATGACAGCTGTCTCTGACGAATCATCTCTTGGAATCATACACAATATATCTTCATGTAATAAAATTTTATTGAATATTCCTGTTCTAAAAATTGTATCTATACTTTTTAATTCATATATTTTGTTAATAGTAATAGATGATAAAGGAATGACAGAGGAAACATTTCAAAAAGGAAATCCAATGAGAGAAAGGGAGCTCGCTCGTATGAGTTTAAAAAAATTCGATAATGCTCTTGAATTAATCTCAAGTAAGTGCTTTATAATTTGTCGGTCAATTATCGCAATTTTAACACCTCATTTTTTAGGGGCAAAAAATGAAAATGCTAATATTAGTACAAATTCCTCACGAAAATCTAGCATCATTAATTCATCTGCTGGTAATCAAAATACTGCAAAGTCTTCTATGTTTTGCTCAAACAATAATGAGCAAAGTAATAGTAATGTGAGTATCAAACTCTACTATAAAAATGATCAACTAAAATGGGAGAATTTTAATTATACATTGCATTTCTAGAAGCTAACATTTAATCCAGCTGAAATTACTGCACGTTCTTCAGAAGTCAAGGAAAAATTATATGAAACAACAGACTTTAATGCAATTTCAGGTATTGAAAATATAAGCTATAATTATGAATTGATGGGGCAGTTTGGAGAAGAAGAGTTTTTGTCTGGATCAAAAGCAGAGAAACAATTAATGGCAGATGAATTATCCTGGAAAAAACATGAAGACTCAATGTCTAAAAACAAAAATGAGCATTTAGAGTTTTCAGGTTTTTCTGGAATCGTCGGTGAAAATGTACAAATAAATGGTGAAATAATGCCAGTGGATGATTTTTTTAAAAATAAATGTGGCAACTTTGGAGAATTATCCTTAGTCAGTAACTCTGCTAGACCAAGTTTGGGATTTGGAGTTGTACAAAGTCCAAAAAGACAATTACGGCCATTAGCTGACCAGACACAAAATTCTCTTTCCGAAGGTAACTACAATAGAAATCATTTTATCTTTATTTTTTGTGTATTCTGTATATAGTAGTCTTTTTTTTCAGTATCCATTGATCCTTATAAAAAAGAATGTCTTAGTGCAGATATTACAAAAGATCCCAGTGTTATGAGCTACAGTGCTATTGCTCAATTTATACAAAATTATGATGGTGATTCAGAAGGAAAATCTCCAAGGTTATTAGTAGATGACGTATTAGAATATAATAAATTAAAAAAAAAAAAGTCACAAAATAAAAAACTGGAGCAAAAAACTTTTACAGTTGATATAACTGACAAATATAATGCTAAAACACTACTGAGGAATGAAACACTCATAGATGATTGTCAACTTAGTGCAAATGATTGTTATCAATTACAATCAACTAGTCAGGCAACAGATTTACAATCTACTCAGTTAGTAGAAGCTGATGAAAATAGCACGTTAACTGAAATTGACTCATCTAGTAGAAAAAGCAGTAGAAATAGATTATCAACTCAGTTTAGTTCTCATAAAGGTAAGCATAATATATATTTTTTAATTTTCATGACATTTATAAATATATTTTAACTCTTGTAGGTTCTGAAGTATCTGTGCCTCGAGCAGAACAGTCAACAAATTTATCACATAGAAAATTATCACACATGAAAGCAATTAAAAATGTTGAAAATTCTACTTCAATCAAGAATGATTCCAGTTTGATTCATGATACTAGGCCTTCTAACATACATGAACCAACTTATTCTTCTATTAATTCTTCTAAAGAAGATACATTAACTAACTCCAAGGTTCAAGACAACACTTATGAGAATAGTAAGTTGTCTAGAATAATCATTGAGCATATATTTACAAATAATCTGTTATCTTTTAAATTGTTTAATTGTATTTCTAGAACAATTTGAAGTTAGTAAACGCTCCCAAGAGCTATGCACATGTTTAATTGGCATTCCAAAAGAAGCAGATATTGAACTGCATAACGGAACTGATAGGTGGATGGTATGTGTAATAAAATTGAACCAATTTCTCGGAGATTTGAAAAACATTAATCTTAGCGTGCCAAAAGATAATATATTAATAGAACCAAATGCTCGTAAATCCTTAAAGGTGAATAGAATTATTATTCCTTCGTACTATTAATTATTGTTTTAATTTACAAATAAAAATGTATATTTTTTATAGATAGGAGTAATTATGTTTAAAGAAGCAAAATTATCATTTGCGGATTTCAGTATTTGCTGTCAGGATATGGTAACGAAATCGGAATTAAGTATTAAACATCAAATATGTTTTGTTGCTGAAAAACCAGATATCGAATTGTCTGGAATTCTTGACAATAATTTTTTAGATTTTGGAACTATTACCGAAGATATTAACAATAGTTTATCTATTACCTTAGAAAATAAAAATTCAGTGAATGTACCTGTAGTAATAAGTTTGTATGAGGTATTTATAATCTTTTCATATCATAATTTTTTTTACATTTAACAGAAATTATTGAATGTTTTATGAAATTTTAGAATTCCAAGAAATTATTTAGTATTATGGAAAATTCTAATGATTCTTCCATCACAGCCCAGTATCAGAAAGAATCAATCATTATTAACTTAAAACCTAAACATCCTTTTCAATTACACATAAATTTTGAAGGAACATCACTTGAATCCCTTGGAGGTATGAAAATGACTATAAAATTTATAAACATTATAGTAAAGCTTTTTTTGTTATAATTGCAGATTAAAATTAATTAGTGTATGCCAAAGAATTTTCAATTTTAAATTACTCTTTATAATTTTTAATTAATTCAATAAGCATTTTTATAAGAAATTGCTAATTTATTTATTTTTTCACCACTTTTCAGAAACAGCTTTACAGAAAAGTATATACCAAGTTGAAGCCAAATTAAAAGTATCTATTTGTTCAATAGACGACGAAGAATATCCAATATATGATATTAATCTTAAAGGTGGAATAGGTTCTTGTAAATTAGATTTCATGGATGTCAAGTTTCCACTTATACTTTCACCCAAGATTCTTAAAATTATAAATCTCAAGAATTCGGGTAATATGAATGTTTCAGCAAAAGTTGATATTGTTCAATCTAAAGAGAGTCAAATTGAAAGCAGAGACTTTTATATATGCCCAAATACTATTTCACTGAGAAATGGAGAAAAGCTAGCTTTACAAATTTCTTACAAACCAGAAAAAAATAAGACTGACTTGGAAAGGTATATTTTGTTATTGTTAGAAAAGTGAGATTATTGTAAAAGTGAATTGATAGTAACCTTTTTTTTTTCATTTCATAGACATGCCAATATTAGAATTACTGTTGGTAATAAAATAACTTTTTATCCAATTATTGGAGAAAAAATTAATGATGAATCACAGAATGGTGATTCTTTTCATCAACTCCAACGATCTAATACACCTCTAGGACTGAGATCTTTTGATTCATCATCATCGCCTCATAGTTTCATTGGATTCAATAAGTATGATGACTAAATTGCTAGCAAATTATGAAGAAATGATGAATGATGGCTTAATTGATTATTTTTTATGAAAATTAGGTCTCAAAATTCCGGACGAAATTCACCCGGTAGTACATTATCTGGTAATGCAGTTGCTGGAACGCCTGTTCCAATTCGTTCAACACATACTGCTCTTGTTTGGGGTAGTGTACGAACAGGAAAATCAGATATGAAACAATTTACTATACGTAATGACAGTAACAGCAAAATCAAACTTTTAGTCACAATTAAAGCAGATGGTCAAAATTTTAAAGTAATTAATTCTTTATTATTTAAGCATCAAAAAAGTCTACTTATATTAAAATTTTGTTATCTGAAATTTTAGTTTTGCAAAGATAGACAAACGGTTGCAACTTCTATGAGTCTATCGCTTCAAGGAATGGAAAGCAAAACATTGTCTGTATTATTCACCCCAAGTATTGCTAGGGCAGCAGCTGGTAAAATTATATTTACCCATTACAGTGCAATACATGGGCGACGAGAAGCTCAGGGTCTTATGAAAGTGGCAAGTAAACATTTTGATTCTAAAATCATATTCAAAATAAATTTCTGTGCTCAAATTTGAGTATTATGAATATATCAAAAAATTTATAATTAATATATTAAAATTTTAATTCATTTTTAGGTTCAGTTATATGGATATGGAGGATATGGAAAACTAATCATATCTGAAGCTGTTAAAGATACCAGTGGTGAAATGTGGCTTTCTTTAGGAAAATTAAATTCTGATGATATTCACAGAGCCAAAATTAAGCTGGATAATTTTGGAGACTTGAAATGTTTTGCAAAAGTAAAGTTGAAACGCAAAGGTAACTAATTTTAAATTAGTTTATAAAATACTTGATTAAACACAATGTTTCATGATCATTTCAGCTTTACATCCGTCTTCTTCATCAAGTTGGCAAATAAGTCCTACTGAAATTTTGCTGGATTCTCATGAAACTCAATGGATAACCCTTGAGTACCGTCCTAAACGAGATGATCTTGTGAATATTCATCAAACTGGAGTAATTCATGTTGGAACATTGGTAATAACCCATGGTGATGAACCAACTAGATTGCGTATTAGAAGGTCAGTATTAGATTCATTATTTTCATGTTATCATGTATGCCTTTATTTCCAAGTATTTGTAGCTGATTCATTTTTTTTAAATTGATTAAAAAATTAGTTGATATATCAAAATTTAATTTTATTGTAATTTTTTAGACTTTATAAAAAATTAAAAGACTCTGAGGAACTTAGTGACAAAGTTGATGAACATTCAGATGATTTTAAGGATGTTATAGATCAAATTTCAAAAGCATTTCCAGGGGAAGTACTTTTTTCAGATCTTAGATGTATTGGTGATTCCGTTGTAAGAGTTATGAATTTCTTTAAAAAATGTCTAAAAATTACAAATTTAAATCAACTTAACTGAGTAATTTTACATTCTAGCAAAATCTTGGAGATTTATGTAAAGGAATTAGTCAAAGTGAAATTAAGCTGACAATTGAATTACAGCCTGATGAAACGATTTCAATGTTGCAAGACAATATGGATGATTCACAAATATTTCACTCTTTATGCGATGATGATGAATCTCATTTAGGAGGGGAAAGTTTTATGCCTGAATAATTGTTATTATGGACTTGAATAAGTCCGATTCTGATGCACATAATTATTAAACCATGTGTGTAAAGTACAAGGATGAAATTTTGTACAAAATGAAGTATTTTTTATAGATTTATAAAGATTTAAATGAATTTTTTTATGTAAACATAGTAATAGTTTTTATACTATCTATATTTTTTTTATAATATCTAGATATAAAATACTGAATATTTTTATTTTTAGTGTCAAGTTTATTCACTGAAATCCCATTCAAGTTTTTCTGGTATTACAAATGAAGCTTTATGCTTTATAGCGAGCATTTGTATAATTCTAACCAAATTGTGTGTATCATCTATTCCACAGTGACTCCGTCCTTGAAATTCCATGTTAAAATGCCTTAACATGTCCTTCAAACTTCGAGGATAGTAATTGGTAGCAGCATAAAAAGTTCTTTTTATATCAATCCACTCTTTCATATATTCAGGTACAGGAATATTTTCCAGTTCACATTGTTGACGAAGCATGACTTTCAAATCCCAATTGCCGCAAGTAACGAAAGTACTCTCTGTTTTATCACGAAAATATTCTCCTTCGTCTAACCACTGATTAAATTTTTCAAATACTTGAGGAAAATTTTCTTCATCCTCTATCGTTTCTTGCATTATGCCGGTAAGTTCAGTGCAAAATTCAGATAATTCTGGATTGACTCGTGGCTTAACGTATTCATGAAATGCATCTTTAACTTGCCAATCTTCTGTTGAAACTACTAGGCAAGGAAATTCTATGATTTCTTGAGGTTTGAGAATTTTATTTTGTATACAAGTAGCTTCAAAATCTAAAACCAAAAGATTTTTAAACGGTTGCACTACCTTTTGGTCAATACGTGTGGGTATTTTTTTATTGAGATTCCTAAGTAATCGATGAGCCATTTTTTGAATCTATATTCGAATTCTATAATTAACAACTAAGAGCACTAATTAAATTCAAGTCGAACTGTTTTCACTTTACAGACACAATACACCAAAAGTCAATAGCAAACTTGAATCACGATGAAAACAATCACACGCGTTATCTGTCTGTCGTCTGCTACGAGCTATGAGACATCAGAATCAGACACAGTACTAAGTATGCGCGTGTTCAACAAACTACATTCAAGTCGTGTGGATTGCAGAGAAGCTGTCTATTTCATTTTTTTGAGAATTTAGCTCAACATTGGTGATTTGAGAAATTTATGATTCATGAAATGAAAATCCTAGACTACACATCAATTTTTACTTGATACAAAAACAATATAAAAATTATCTTTTTTTAAATTAAAAAAATGATGACGGTGTGAGGATAAACTCGATCAAAATTTTATGTTTCACACTATTAGAATAAGTAAACTTATTATAGTTTATGAAATTAGAACTAATTTCTGTTGATAAACGAGATATCTTCGCTAGAAACCAATAAAATTGACATTTTTTACAGCTAAATATACAAATCTTACACCAATGAATTTATTAATGCAAAAAGATAACAAAATATAGTTAACTCAAAAAAGAAAAGCTACGTTCAAAATATATGTATATATGGCTGCAATCACAATTTTTTTTCGCAATGAAAGACTGGATTTTGTAATTAGCGTTCGTTCGCGTCAAAAAACTGCGCCTCGCGCGCGCGCCGTCGACAGCCTTTCGCACGAAGAGCAGACCGAAAATTTTCAGTTTACTATTCCACAACCTCGCAATCGAGGTAAAATCAAAAGTAAGCGCTCGTAAATGGAATTCACTTGAAGAGCTTGATCGCATTTAAAATTTATAACCTTCAAAATTGCATACGATTGCGCATAATTCCTTTTTTTTTCTCGCGAAGCCGGTAAGAGTCCGCGGGCGACGTATCGGTCCGCTTGGCGTCGACGACGATGCGCTCGCGCTCTCGAGCACACGAGATGACGTAACGAATCGTGTTTTCGTTCTCTCCTCGCGTGCTAGCAGGCAGCGCATCGTCCGCAAGCAACCTACACACCAACACATACACATATACACATACGACACTCGATAACGCGTGTGCATTTATATTTCTGAAATTTTTGTGTGCAGCAAATTGATAGAACAAAAAAAAAATGGCTGGAACCACCTGGACGGAGGAAGAGGTCGGCAGAAAATGGGACCGATGCTTCGCTGACGCTGTCTTCAAATTAGGTAATCTCATTGGGGGCCAAGGACAGTAATAGCCGTGTGGTTTTTATTTCGGCGATGACAGTTCGTTGATTTTCGTTTCGTTGTGTTTTAGGTGGCGGCATTTTCATCGGCACCGTCTTTTCCCTACTTTTTGTGAGGAGTAAGTAAACATTTTATGATTTGGATCTAAATTACCAAAGTGCTTCGATGTGGTTATGATAATTGAGCTATTTTCATTCAAAGTTAATTTGCTATGTTTCATCTTTAACCTCAACTTCGGCAATCTGAAATTGATCAGCTGATTTACATTCAGTAATTACTCTAATTAAACGAATCATACTTGAGTCAAAATTCATTATTACATTTTCTATTTAATTTGAAATCAATAATCACATTACCCTTATTCTGAGTAACATTAATTCTGCATCAAATTAGATTTTCTCAATTGTAAGAAGTCACATGACTATTGGAAAATTATTAACTTAGCAAATTTGTATTGCTTTTCTATTAGGAAAGTGGCCAGTAATCACAGGAGCCGGATTTGGATTAGGGATGGCTTATTCGAACTGCGAAAATGATATTAACCAAACAATAGTTCCACAAAAAAATACAGAAACAGCCACTAAAAAATAAGTGATTCAAATTAAATTATGTACATTGTTAATGCAAAAATTAGTTGAATTTGTATTCTATAAAGATAAAATAAACACATCGTTGTAAGACAACAAAGTATCTTTGTATTGATTGTACCTGAATTCACTCAAGCTTGTATGCAGAGCACGACAAAACAAATACATTCATTAGAATTTGACAAAATATTTAAAAGTGTAGCCTGTTTCATCACTAATAATTGAACTTACAATTAATCTGTTTTTATCTTTCCATCATACTTACCGACTGGTATATTTTTTTATTTTTTTTTTAGCTCGGGTCTAATTTAAATAGTTTAACAAGCACTTCCTCAGTTGGGGTCTATCCTTTTACAAGTATCAATAACAGTCTATGTGAAGCTAAAAATAAAAGAATTAAGAACATTTTCAGCTTCAAGAACATCGTTTAAAACTAAAATGCTTCTTACGCTTGTTTCATCGTACCAGTGAAACAGCATAAATAATTTATTTTCAAATTGACTCAAAAGACTTTACTCATTTGTATTTTTACTTGCTCCACAACTTGAAGAAAAGGATCCTTGCGGCGATGAATCGACAAAAGTACAGGGCCCAATATATTGCCCAAGATCTATTTAGCACGGAAATGTACCTAGAAAAAGATAACGATTGCTTCGGGTAATTTTCCATCTTGTGCATCGACCGAGAGGCTGGCTTACGTACGCGCGCGCCTTACTTTATCGATTTTCCGGCCGCAGCTTTTGAAAGCTCCGTTTAAGGCTGCTCGCTACGAAAAAAAGAGAAAAAAACATCAACAACAACAATCGCGGGCGTAATCGATAAGACGGAGATTGACCAAAAAGGAAGTTGCATCGTTGTACAATGAAAGAAAAAAAAAAAAAAACACGTCGATTTCATTGCAATCGTTCTCCGTAAATTTGTCGAATCATCGTTCGACAACAACGGGTTTAATACAGGTATAGGAGCCGTAATAAGTCTCTCAAGAAGTTTAAAAAATTATAGACAGTGCAATTAAATATTACTGCGTCGATATACATAGCAACAATTCTCGAAGTCGCGCACGCGTGTCGTCGCCAGCGCGAGCAGCAGGACTTGTCAAAACGTGCCGTACTTATAGTACACACACACACGATATCGGTATTATAATGATATACTTGCGGTGCAATTAATGGATCTACGCGAGTGCGAATCTCCCCCTTTTTACGTCATATCGTCACGTACAGTTGCGTGTATTGTAACACTGCAACACACACACATTACCTTAAATACCTCTATATAATACATCGATTGTGCACTTGTGTGTGTGTGTGTGTGTGTGTGTGTGTGTGTGTGTGTGTGTGTGTGCGTTAATCTGTCTCAGGGTCATGACTATACGCTTATATACGCAGAGAGTTACACACGCACACAGACATACAGACAGCTCATTGCTTTCAAATCGACGCGGCTCGAAGCTGCTCTCTCTCGAGTACAGGAGAGATATTCGCATTTCTGCACGACGAGCTGCTCATGCTGATATCATAGCAGAGAGACATAGAGAGGGAACGGAGCACGCCGATACATTTCGCGTGGTAGTATTCGCAATTTCGCATCGTTGCAGCCCCGCGCGCGCGCGCGATCAGTGTCGACGCGTCCACTGCACGCGTCGCTCCGCGCTCAGCAAGTGTGTATATATATAGTATAAAATCAGACGTGTATTAATTATAATCGTTATTAATCCTCCGTCCAGTGCGCCGCTCGTGTCGTTTTTTTTTTCGTTGTTGTCGTTAATAATTAATTCACAATTATGGCTATCGAGGACTATCAAGACATCGTGGCCAACGTCGCGATGGTATCCACCATGGGCCACATGCTGTCCGGCACGTGAGTTGATGCACAATTATGTTTAAAAAGCTTTAAATGCCCGCAGGCAAACTTGAAAAATGCCAAATAATGTAAGGTT
Source organism: Trichogramma pretiosum (assembly GCF_000599845.2). Classification (NCBI taxonomy): domain Eukaryota; kingdom Metazoa; phylum Arthropoda; class Insecta; order Hymenoptera; family Trichogrammatidae; genus Trichogramma; species Trichogramma pretiosum. Next base: position 559,703 of record NW_019641621.1, on the reverse strand, counting down.
ACTGGTGTCGAGAAAGAAACAAAGTCCATCGAGTAACTTCCAAGTATTTCAATTACCTTTTATAGTATAAGATAAAATGCAATTCAAACTCTGCATGCAAATCAGTCTTTATTTACACATGCACGTATGGAAAAGAAAATCTATATTCATCTCTCGTAGGTTCATCTGCCGAGACATTTACAACAAGGGCACGGCCAAAGGATGCGACCCGATGCCGTTCGTCGGCGGCATAGGAATGTAAGTCATGTTTCGTGTATTCGCAAGTATCGTCGCGGCGAGCAATAATGATCGCAACGATCAATCACATTGATTACCGCACACGTATACACACGCTTATAAATATCATCGCCATCGATCAAAGAAACCAAACGTCGATAAGGCATATGTGATTTCTTATTTTTTATTCGCTCGCAAACAGGTGCGTCTTGATGCTGCAGTACGCGCTGATACTGCGCGACCCCACCATGATCAACGTCAATCTCTTCGGCATAGCCACGAACGTCGCCTACATGGTCTTCTATTACGCTTACACGCCGGAGAAGGTGCCCCCCGACTCTATACCGTCGATATTATAATAATATACGAATGATTATCGTGCACGATAATGAATTTTTTTCTCTCGATTAAATATTTTGATAGATGTCGACGCTGACCGTACTGGCCAAGGCGACGCTCTTCGTGGCCGTGATACTGGGCTACGCTCAGCTGGAGGACAAGGAGCTGGTCGAGTTCCGTTACGGCGTGCTGACCACGGCACTCTTCTTGTTCTTGGTCGGCTCGCCCCTCATGCACATTGTAAGCCGATCTCTCTCTCTCTTTCTCTCGCGTGTACTATATCAATGACGATCCATTCATTCGTTCTCGTTATTTTTTTTGTTGTTTTTTCGCAGGGAGAAATAATCAAGACCAAGAGCACGGCTATGCTTCCGTTTCCACTAATATTCATGGGCACGATCGTGGCCTTCCAGTGGCTCGTTTACGGCTTGATAATAAACAATGCCTTCATCATAGTGAGTCTTTCAAAAAAAATTATTACGATACACACATACGGACTCCTTGAATATCCCCTTTTCTTTTTCGCAGTTCCAAAACGGAGTTGCCTTCACGCTTTCGCTGGCCCAGTTGTCGCTGTTCGCGATATACCCGTCGAAGCCGGTAGAGAGCAGCGCCGAGACCGATAAAAAGAAAGATTAAGAAGAGCTGGGAATCTTTCGCATTTTTCGACTTTCAAAGTCTTTCGATTACCATTGATTCATTTATTACGTTTAATCGTTGAATATATTATGTGCCTGTGCGCGCGCGCGTGTACTCGGGTATATCGTTTTTTTAGAGATAATTAAAGTTATATTTTTACACGTAAAGAGAAATGTAACGCAAAAAATGTTGCTATTAAATTGTATGAAAAGGTCGATATATTTACATGTACATATTTTTCTAATGTAAATAATTGTAAAAATACATTAATTACAAGATAAATGTTTATTGTATCTTCAGTTTTATCTAGCTCGACGAATTTTTATGATCGAAATTCAGACTTAATTTTTCTAGCAGTGATATGAGCTCCAGAAATGAATTGTAAGTAACTGGTTATCATCGGCAATCGATAGTACATTGTACATAACTCGAACGGGCGAAGGAAAATTGGAAAATGTCCAAAATCGTACGTAAGTTCTCCATTGCGGCAAGGACGAAAGAGGCGTCGAAAAAAACACTTTCAATTTCAAGCCAATCGGAATCTCTTTGACGATTATTGAGAATTTAACTTTTTTTAACGTTAATTTTGACGTTTGTTAGATCATAAAAGACAACAATGTTCAAACGTCTCGACAAAAAATTTTTCGCTCAGCTACAATGACAATTTCATCTAGAAATGAATTGATAAAGTACACCCGATAATTGCCGCATTTTGAGTAGATGAAGATCGTTACGGCCGATGCTCATTACTCAACAAAAGTACGCGACAATGCCGAGGAATATGCGAGCTCTCATTCCATTCGTTCATTCGAAAAATTCGATGAAAATTTCTTAGATTCCTCGAGAAAAGAACTTTGAAGTATTCAGCCTTGAGTCGAATATTTTTAAAAACAAATAAAATGCGGGTAGACAATTGTTGTAAACAGATGCTGTGATTTATTAGAAAACTTTTGCAAGACATAGTCGCAAATGCTTCATTTATGAAAAAAGTCCAGTAAATATACTTATAAAACTCTTTATTACAAATTAGCACTAAATATGCTCGTATACGCAACACGTTCGATACGCGTTCGTTAATACCATTAATTTATAACTTTTCATTGAACTTAGTTTTTCATCTGCTTAATCGTAGATCACAGAAATGAAATTATGAAAACTCAACAAAGCTTCACGTCACTTTTAATTTATTATTATTTTTAATCGTATTAGAACTTATGACAAAACCCTGGTTCTTTTTTCAATTCTTTCTTTTTACAATTAAATTCACAATTGAATGTTACAGGCTACAAGTTGAGTAAAGACACTAGACTAAAAACACTTTCGATTATTTCTATTACCACATTGTTTCATATTTATATTTCATTGTTATTCATATTTTTCCCATGTATAAAAACTTAGCAAAAGACTCAACAAGTTTTCTGAACGTAACGATAGTACCATTCAAGAATATTAAAATTAAGTATCGATTTTTTTTCCATTAGAAAAGTTTTTTCATAAAATTCGTATCAGTTGTGATCAATATGATCAGTGTATCAATTTATTATAAAAATATTTATTTCTTACGTCGCCCCAACTTTGATTTTACTAGAAGCATCAAGAGAAGAGCATCGACAATTGCAAGAAGTCACTGGACACTCCGAATGTTGCCTGCAAATGAAAAAAATAATAATTAATTTTACAGAGATGTTTGTCTTTTGAAAAAAGTAAATAAATTGACATATTCGTTTACTCACTGGAACCAGTTCCTTAAATGACTGGCGTGTCCACCGTGTCTGCAGCTTTGGCACCATGTGAACCAATCGTTGAATTCCGTGAGCTTGCCTTCCTCCTCGTTCCTATTCGAATTGGTAGGATTCATTTGCAGGCCGCTAACGGTTCCCATGTGCATGAGGCAGATGGCACAGCGTGGCAGTGGCTTTCTGCAGCTTGGACATGCTGTCATCTTTAATAGTAAATCACATTTATTAAAACGTCGTAATCATTGCAGCGTTATTGCGTATATCAAGTAAGAATAAACCTTGAGTTTATTCGAAGTACTTCCTAATCTTCCGAAGGGGCCCCTCGTTCTCGCTATGCCTTGCATGGAGGCACAGACATTTTTACCACAGTAGGTACAAGACACATACATCTGTTTGTTCACTGCAGATTTATTATCGTTAATCGAAGATTTCATGGCAATATCGAAATGAGCTCTCTGAGTCCACAGTTTCCAAGCATCTAATAGATTTCTATAGCTGAAAGAATTTTTGACAATTTATTTGATGAAAGTATGAAAAATCGATTGCAGAAATAAGTATTTGTGGCAATTTACCTTTCAATCCATACTTGAACTTGATTCTCCTCTAATAAGGTTGGAGATAAAGCTCTGATGGATATCAAACTACAGCTTTGCACATCGCCAGTGATTTCTAAATATTTGTTAAGTAGTTGAATACCTTCCAAACTAGCTCCTAATAAAAAAATATAATAAATTTTAAAAAAATACGTAATTTAATATTATTTATCTCATTTTCAGATCATTAAAAATTGGCTTTATACTAACCAGTAAGTAACATTCCTGCTAAATTACCCTGTTCACACAATTCTTTGCTCAAATTTTGCAAATAATCATATAAATTATTATCTGATAAAAACATCAGGGCAAAAGCTACCCTATCTTCTACTGCCATACCGTTTTCATTCTGAAATTTAGAAAAGCATTTTTATAGAATTCATTTTTTGCGATGGTAAAGCAAAAGTTACTTACCAGCACATTTTCGTAGGTATCATTATCCGCGGTTAAAAATGCAAAGGTAGCGCGTAAATAAGGATCGGATAATTGAGATCTTGACCTTAAACATAGTTCTCTCCACATACTATTTTTATCCTCTGAAAATCCAGATAAAGCCATTGCAACAATATTAAAGTTAGCCGATGATGACATCTTGCTAGCTCCTCTGTTTAAAATTTCTATCGCTTGTCTTAGACATAAATTGAACACAGATATTGCTGTAGCTCGAGGATAAGCTCCTTCTCTCTCTAATCTTTCTAAAAATAGATTATTATAAGGAGCATTTGTATCTTTTTCAAATCGCCATCCACATAATTGCAAAGCTTTATCACGATCAGCAGATCTATACGTTTTTGCGGTGATGTTTGAGCCAATATCAGCCCAAGGTCTATGAACAATTTCAGATTTTGTAATAAAAGTACTTGTAATTGGGTCATCCAATTTGAGAACCGTTCTAAAATAAGAAATAAATCTTTAGTAAATTTTACTAATAACCACTATGAAGACTATATAAAAATGTTAATAGCTGACCTTACTCCTGGGTGTTTATTGTCAGGACTGGGTATCGTACCATCTTCCACAAGAGAGCGACTAAGATATAACCATTGCCATACATTTTTCAAAGTATCATCTTCAGCTAATTCACCATTTTGTGGTAATTCTGGCTGAAATTTAAAGAATATTTTAATAAAAACTCATATTCTTGAAATAGACTGTACTTACCAATAAACCATATCCTGATAAGGCACGTCTATTTAATAAAATAGAAATATCATTTAAGCCTTTGTAAATATTGTCATTAGAACAAATATATTTGTAAGATTTTGAGGCGTGATTCCATACAAGATGTGACCTCGTCGACCAATTTAAAGTTATTCTTTCGTATACAGTGTAATCAGTCAAACCTAAAATAATTACTTATTTAAACCATATTCTAGAAAGAAAATTTATGGATAGTAATAATTTACCTTGTGGAGAAATAGCCAATAACCTATTTACATGTGTAGGATGCCATGAAAAACTGGTTGGAGTAGTAGTCCATGGTGGTGAAACAGTTCTTTCCAATGCTCCTGGCTCAGCATCTTCTCCAGCAACCCCATAGTGCTGAATATCATGAAGATGTAGAGTTCCTTAAAAAATGTAAAGTAAGCATCAATAAAATGTTCTAGCTAAAACGAAAATCTATGGTACTTACCAGAATCTTTTTGAAGCGATCCCAATAGATTGTGCCGAGTAGGACACCATAAGACTTTTGATACAGGTCGAGCTTGTGTTAATGTTAATACAGGTTTTTCAAAATATCGCGTGTCCCATATAGTTATTAGATTATCAATGTGAGAAACTAAATGATAATCATTGTGAGGATTGACAGCTAAACTGAATACAGATTTAGCTGCTGTTGTATTTACTATTTTTACAGGATCTAAAAAAATAGTACAAAATCATTGATAAACATGATGAATATTTTCTCATCATTCATTGAAAATTGTAGAATGATTGGCATTTACTATTACGCACCTCTAAAATCAATGATTTTTAAATGCTTATTATTTACACCAGCCACTGAACATTTTGGCTCGTTGTTGAACCAAGCTAGCGAATGGACTGTCTCAGAAATGGCAACTTCTGCTAGAGGCCTTATCGAATCCGTTTGTCCAGTATTGTAATGATGCAAGCGCTCGGTATTGGACGTCGTCCTGTGCACATCCCACAATAACAAAGACTGATCCGTCCTGTACTTGTCCAATCCACAGATCAAGAGATTGGATTCGACGGGATTCCAAGCAACGGCGTTGCACTGTCTCGCGTGCTTGGGAACTGCAAAAACAATTCGTTTCATTGATTTCGTTCGGGGGAAACAAACGTGTGTATACTCGAACGATTAATAAAAAAAACGTCATCGTACTCAGTTCTTTGCCGGTCAATCCAAGGGAGTCGTAGGCGGTGGGACCGAAGGTCGTGAGAACCACTCTCCCGTTGGCTTGGCCGACGGCCAAGAGAATATCCGGCTCAGCTATGGGATAGATGTCGATGCACTTGACGTAATTGTGGCTGGAATTGGTCGCGAGCAGATGCGCAACGGTGCTGTCCGACACCTTGATACCTGCACACACGTATTAGGATCGAGAGCTTGGTAAACACGCATCGATGGACTCGTATATCGTAACTTACAAGAGGGTCTCACTGTATCCTTGATCGGAGCGATCTCGTACAGGCATATCTCGGTGCCCCAGGTGATGAACTTGTTGGAATGTATCGGCGACCACTGTATCTCGAGCCTCGGGGTATTCATCGTTGTGCTCGCTCGTCAAAATGCATGAACATATACAAAGAGACGTCGATGTCCACACCCGGAGTACGCGTCGTTTTCGATCAAATGGGCCAACGAATCACGCGAACGTATATCAAAATCCAGAGCTACGCACAATTATTTTACATGTTTACCGAATTCAAAATCACGTTATTTCCGTGACGTTGTACCTTACGCACGCACGTATATATAACGCGAGCTGAAGCGGTGTGTGCCGCTCGAGAAAACAGCTGATCGATATAGCGCACAAACAGCAGCAGAGACACGACGACGAACATCGGCATGGAGTACGTGCACAGCTGCTTTTGTATCTCTCTGTACATTATAGAGTGATCATATAATGGTAAGGTTGCAGACGTCAATTTTGCGCGCGTCGCGCTGTATACCGCCCGTATGATACATTGATAACGTGTTAACGACTTCGCGGGGCTCATACAACGTATATGTACATACGGACACTATATCTATTAGATTACACGGTGACGCGCATATTGGGTACACCCGAGACTCGCGCGACGCGATCGTTAATAAGATCAACGCGTGGCTGGGACCATTTAACTAATTAATAATACAGAAGGTGGAAACGCGTATCAAAGTACGGTATAATTTTTCAAAAATGATAATCATGCGTGCGCATACGCGACGTTATGATAATGTAATCTGCGGAAAATCTTGTATATTACTTTTGGTAAACGCATATATCTCGCGCGTTGGTAATAATAAATATGTAGAAAATGTGTACAATGATATTGAAATTTAATGATAACACAGAATATTAAAAATGTCAAAGTTAAGCGTGTATTATAATAGTAGAGAAGCAAAATAGAGTTGTTGTTCACATATTATCGTTGTATAAAGCAGAATCACATTTTTATATTTAAATCAATTATTTAAAAACGTATAACTGTATTATTAACACGAAGCAAAACATGAGTAAAAGTAGAAAAAAAAAAAAATAAAACGAATTCAAATGACAAAAGTATAAAATATTTGCTAAATATGTAGGGATGGAAATTTTGGAGATGATGGTCATGTCAAGTGAAGAGACTTGTTTGTAATGAAGTGTTTGTAAGAATGTTTTTAATGAAGCTCCAGAGGAGACCGCTGATCGTGCAATTGATGCTTTGTTCGAACAAAATTTAAAAAGACTCGTTAACGGTCAATTCCATATCTTTGCTAGTACCTTAAATAATTCATTGTTATCGTGTAACGATTCTGTAAAACGCATAGCTCGGGTGAGTGCTCAAATTCATTGCCAGTGCTCAATTATCAGCTTCAATCAACTTTTCATTAATTGAGCACTGGCAATGAATTTGAGCACTCACCCAATGTAATAAATGTGAGTAATGGATTTATCAGATTCAAGAAAAAAACTAATTAAAGATTGATATACTTTATTATTCATTGAGATATTAAAAAAATATTTACATAAAAGATTTTCTAAAATTACTTGGCGTACACGTGTAACAGCAGACCATATCCTCCCTACTTCTCCGGACAAATTTAAAGGTTTGTCTTCTTAGATCCTTGGGGTTTTTTTCGATTATGCACTCCCTTTCTGTGCCTATTGAGATGACCATTTGATGCAAATTATTTGTGACAAATATCGCACTCAAAGGGTTTCAAACCCATGTGTACTCGATTTATGTGCAATTTGAGGTAACCATTCACTCCAAATGATTGGTGACAAATTTCACATTTAAAAGATTTGCTACCATTATGTACTGTATCTACGTGTGTTTTGAGGTGGCTTTTGGTTGCAAATGATTTGCGACAAGTGTCACATTTGAAGGGTTTGATACGATCATGTACTGAGCTTATGTGCCGTTTGAGGTGACACTTAGATGAAAATGATTTCGTACATATCTCACATTTGAAGGGCTTCTTACGATCGTGAACCGCATCTTTGTGTCTTTTGAGTTTGGTCTGTTTCAAAAATGATTTTTGACAAATGTCGCACTCAAAGTGTTGACTTCGATCATGTACTGCTAATGTGTGATATTCGAGTAGAGATTTTCGTTCTAATTTTTTGTGACAAATCTCACATTCGCTGGGTTCACTATGAACGTGTATTGAAATTATGTGTTTTTTGAGAGTTTGCTTACGACCATATGATTTATGACAAATGTCACGTTCAAAGGGTTTGATACGATCATGTACATCTTCTACATGACGTTTAAGCTCGCTTGGCCAAAGAAAAGATTTACCACACACTTTACATTTAAAGGGTTTGCTGCGATTATGAACTGAATTTAAGTGATCTTTGAGAGTACCTTTGCGATTATATGATTTGTGACAAATTTCACATTCAAAGGATTTATTACAAAGATGTACTGTACTTATGTGATATTTGAGGGAATTTTTGTATCCGAATGATTTGTGACAAATCTCACATTCGAAGGGTTTGTTACCAAAGAGCACTACACTGACGTGAGTATTTAAATCGTTATGTACCCAAAATGATGTGGGACACAGCTCACATTCTAAAGGTTTGCTCCTATCATGTATTCTGATGATGTGCATTTTCAAGGAATTTTTTTCTCCAAATGATTTGTGACAAATCTCACATTCAAAGGGTTTTATGCAAACATGCACTACTTTTATGTGTTTGTTGAGATAACTCTTGTATGCAAATGATTTATGGCAAATATCACACTCAAAAACTTTGCCCCGAATGTGTATTGAAATTATATGTCTTTTGAGGGATTGCTTAAGGTTATATGTACTATGGCAAATATCACATTCAAAAGGTCTAATGCTTTTATATATCGTACTGTTAACTGCTTTTCCACTTGCTTTTCCTCTATAAGTTTTTTGGTTCAAATTATTCTTATGCAAAAATTTAATTTGATTACTGCTTTTTACTATTTTCACCTCCCTGGATTTATCAAGATTAGACTGGAATTTTTCCGGAAATTGACAGTTATTACTGTAATCGAATTCTTTTCTTACTAAAATCAAAAGCCTTTTACCATCCAAGTAATTTTGCTGGATAGCATTTTCTATGCTTTCAACGTCTTGACAACTTTGATCCTCGGTTTTGCAGACATTTCTTGATGAAGGCGTCACTTCAGGCTTAAAATCACTGCACTCAAAATCTATGAAAATTTCTTCAGTCGTGTCATTGAACTGAGTTTGATTTGCTATTTTCACATCAGATAAGTCACTTTGATGTTCAGTTCTGGTTACTGATAGATTGTTCGGCTCAGGCTTGACTTCAGAGTACTCAAAATTTATACATACTGTTGTATGTATTGTAATGAGCCGTGTCGCCGCTAGGTGGCACGGAGTAAAAGTGCGGTTCACGCAAGTGAGATTGTTAAGTCTGGGCGTTATATAGACCCGAGAAAGACTCGTATCTTCGGAAGCCTCGAGAGAGGCGAAAGAGAGGTGGCTTAATAAACAGAGTTCTTTGAAAAGGGAATCTCATCTAATTATTTCACCTCCCTCCCATTCACCATCCCCTCCTAGCCGAGACCCGGGAGTTTCTGTAGCAGCGCAAGACGGGCGGACGACTCAGCAGCGATCCAGCGAGCAACGAGCAAGGAGATCGAGAGTCGACCCGGTGCCTCACCTACAGCAATACATTTCCATCCATGTGCTGGATAGCATTTTCTATGCTTTCAACGTCTTGACAACTTTGATCCTCGGTTTTGCAGACATTTCTTGATGAAGGAGAATTATCTTCTGGCTCTTTCTTTACCCTGAAAAATAATTCAATTTTATGGAATCGATCACTTCAAAAAATATCAGGTCATAAAAATAAGGCCGTTGCTAAAGGCACGACCACTAACGTATTTACGTTAGGTGGTCGTAAAAATGTAATAATGAGTCGCACAGAAAGTTTACTTGATGATTCTCTTCTTGAATTCACGCCAGAAAGCAGGATGGCTTGGAAATTCGCAGAAGAGGCAAAAAAACTGAATATTCGAGAATTTGCAGAAGAAAACGTAGTAAACAGAAAGAAATTCTACTCCGATGCGGAAGTTAAATCGTGGGTCGCCCGATACGAAAAGTCGGTAAACGCAAACATGTTTCGAAGGGATTCGCAATCCATAAGAAAATCGGATAAGAAGAAAACAAATGCTAATAAAAACATAACAAAACGTATAATTACATACGAATGCACAAGTGGACCCGAACGTAAGCCGAGAGGTAACGGCGAGCGAGAAGCATTGTGAGTATTATAAAAACTTGTGTTTTTTTACTTTATTATTCTTTACAGCACTAAAATACAATTTTTTCTATTTAGTACTTCAAGAATGAATTGTCAAGGTCGGATCACGTTCTCGATTTCAGAATGTAGAAAATACTACACAATTACTGATATGAAGCCACATGACAAGCATAAAGAAATAAGCAAAGTGAGAATTTTTAATTTTTTTAAAATGATATTACAATTTGATACATATATTTCAAATTTTACAGAAAGTACGTAAACTGTTGCCGCAAAATAGAAAGCTCAACGATTTACAGGTCGAAAAAATAAAAGAGTTTCACGAGATGAGAGGCGTTAAATTGTTATTGATGGATAAATTAGCAGAAATGGGTAATATACCGACTTTCAAGGATATTTCAAACATTACCCAAAAATTGAAAAAAAAAATAAGGGGAATTCATTAACTGAAGCATTGGAATTTCTAAAAAAAAGGGTTAGTAAAATGTGTTATAATAATAATTGTTTATAACTTCCTTATAAAAACTCATTTATAACTTACTTTGAATTTAGATATAAATTATGCAATCAAGTTCAACGATGAAAATGAGACGTTTGAAGCATTGTATATGTGTTCCAAAAGAATGCAGCAGGATTTTGAATCGTGGCCAGAGTATATAGCAATGACAGTACCTACAAGCTCCTATATGTAAAATATCCTGTTACCATAGTTATTGGAACCGATGGAAATGGTGCAACAAGAATTTTCAGTATTTTTATAGTGAAAAAAGAGACTAAGGAGATAATTCAATGGTGCTTCAAAAAAATGCAAGAAATGAATAAAATTGCATGTGAAAATGTCAAAGTATTTATGGGCGATAAAGACATTGTATTCAGGGAAGTTTTGCCTAAGGAAATGCCGCAAGTACCAATGACAATATGCATTTTCCATGCTCAACAAATTTTTAGGAGAATACTCAATCACAAAGATTATAACTTGAGTACGGTGATGAAGGAACGAGCTTTGAGGATTCTCAAGAAAATGCCTCATGCTAAGAGTGATTCGAATACCCATAAAAATCGTTCTTTTTCATTTACTGTAAGTATGGAAATTTTGAAAATTTTTATAAAAGTATCGTCTGCACGGCAATCGAGTTCGAGACTATTGGCCTCGAGTCTGTGACATGTAGCGCCCATGGTGTCAGGCAAATGAACTGTGAGCGGTCAATGCTCGTCTGAGTTTCCCTACAGATAATAAGCTATTTGCCTATAGAGTAACTCGCAGAAATGCTTGTTTTATCAATGTAATGTTGTATTATCAATGATTGTTTATTTATCAGTTGTTTATGGTGGGTGCCTTCGTAAATACATGCAATCGTACACATTTATAGACCTCCCCCAGTTCATGATGCCGCCACCGCGCACTTGACGCTTTAGTCGAGACTTGACTCTTGAGGCCAATACTTTCACATCTATCTACTTCGGCCATGTGTTCTTTACGCTTTCATCCGATGCATTAGTACAGTTTACGACGCCGTAGCGTGTACAGCTATTAGGTAGATCACGCCCCTTATAAAAATTTCCTATAGGATCTCGCGAAATTCCTACAGGAGTCCTATAGGATTCCAATAGGAATTTCGCGGGATCCTATTGGAAATTTTTATCAGGGGCACCATCCATTGCAACGAGTGATTTTTGGGTAAAGAGGATTCATCCTTAATTTTTTTGAATATCATAAACGATCGTGTCTGTGTGTTTTGTGCAAGTGTTTCAACGATGTACCACTGCAGCGATATCGAACAATTGAAGAGCTTACGCGAGAGCGGCTTCAATTGGGAGTCGGGAAAAGAACGCATGGCTTTTTTCAGTAAGCTCAATACTTTGATATTCAATTGGAAAGACCCGCTCCCGGATGTCCGAGAGATCTTTCGTCCCAGAGAGATCGACGAGCTCATCATCGAGTCCATGAAATGCGTGAGGAAACCCGGCCTCATCCGATGGCCGTTTATCACGGTGGTCAAATTCTTGATCAAAACCGGCTACGAGGACGAACCGGAGCTCGATGAAGACGGCGAGGTAATTTTGCTGCGGACCACACCGCTGCATTACGCGGCGAGCGACGTCCTCCTGTTCGGCTTCGCGATCGGCCATCTGTTTCGAATCTATCCCAGATTCGACGCGAACTACGCGAGCGAGTCGGGCTTGACTCACTTGCACGTGGCGTGCATGTTCAAGAGCTGCGAGCGATTCGTCAAGGAATTTCTCGACAACGGCCAAGATTCCAATCTTCCGTGGCGGGGAAAGGGCGAAACGCCTCTGCACTTGGTGGCGCAGTGGGGCGAGAAGGAGATCATTCACTTCCTGCTGATGAGAGGCGCCGATCCACAGTTGACCAACGCCGAGGGAGAGACGGCTTTGCACGACCTTTGCAAGAGAAGCCGCGACGATCTGGTAGAGATGTTCTTGAAAGTCAACAAACAATTCAGCAAGTCGATCAATATCGACGCCGTGGACGATTGGGGTCGGACACCTCTGCTGGTGGCTCTGAACCGTAGCGACAAGAAGTCGGCCTTGCTGCTGCTGAAGAAAGGTGCCAAGTCGAATGCGGCCGACGAGATGGGATCTACAGCACTGCACCTGATGTGCCGGAGAAATTACGACAGCAAATCGATCGAGGAGATTCTCGACGCCATGGCCGGCGACTGTCCGGTCAACGCCCGGGACTTGAAAGGACGAACTGCTTTGCATTACGCTTTGTATCACGCTAACGAGGACGTGATCAAGCTGTTGCTCAGACGAGGCGCGGATCCCAACACGCCCGACAACGAAGGAACCACCGCCATGCACTGCATCAGCCGGAGACGACTACCCGCCGACGACTTGGCCAAGACGCTGCTCAGAGTCTGCGGCGAAATCGATCGTGTGGTGCAGATCGACTTCAGGGACAAGAGGCTCCGTACACCGCTCGAATGGGCCGTGGCGAATCATCAGCCGCATCTGGTCGAGAGACTCCTGCAACTCGACGAAGATCTGTCCGGCTTCAGGTTCCCGAGCTACACTCACTTCGACCAGTGCTTCGAGTGGCACGCCAAGCGCCGAGTCGGACTTCACAGGCTGAAACTGGCCTCGGGCGTGCTGGCCTGCCTGGAGCGGCTGGAAAAGCACGGCTACCGATTAAAGGCCAACGATGCCAGGACGATCGCGACTTTGTTCAACCGGAACGCATTGGTTCACAGATTGTCCGCCAACGCCGCGATGCTGCACTTCGACAGCAGCACGGTCTTCGTGATAATGGCCAAGGTGACGATGGTCCGGCCGAACCTGACGCTCCACGAGCTGATGTATCTGCGACCCGAGGAGGTGGCGAAGAAACGAGTCACGTACGCGACGTACTTCAATCTGGCCGATTCGGAAAAATTGTGGCGACTCCCGACGGGGCCACTGTTCGAGGCCTGCGACAGGCATCTGTGCGAGGAGGTGGTGAAGAGATTCTACCGGCGAGTGCGGGACGAGTTCCCGGAGCTGGAGGACCTCGTGAGAGATGCCTTGACACCGAGAGCAATTAAGCCATTTTGGGAATAGGATGAAGCTGGTGGTTTTAAATGACTGCTGTTGTTGATTTTTGTACATTTTTCATGTTGTTTATTGAATAAATATATCAGTATATAAAATTTTTTTTGATTTCTGTTTTTTCCTATACTTTTCATGTCCCACATTAATATCTTATTCAATTTTTCAGAGGTCTTGCAGTCTCGACGCGCAAAATAAGATTATCATATAGACATGATTTTTATTGAGATTTTAGAAACAACTTGAACTCAAAAATCTATATAAGTTTCTATAAATATTTACATTAGCCAAGAAAAAAATTAGCCCTTGTCATAATTTCACTGATGAAATGCACACTTATCCTCCTTAGGAATGATGTAATCATGTGCCTGCAATAAGTTCCAGCTATATTCGTAAAAACTATAAATTATTCACAAAAACTTGAAATCCTTCCATCATTTATTGAAGCTGTGTTTGAATATTCAGCCTTCTCATTGAAAAATAATTATTGAATTTTATGGACTGTTTTTCAAAAATTTGTTATTCACAAAATCTTGAATTCGTTGGATAGCCAACTTTACTTTCGCAGTTTTGATGAGCTAGTGGACCATCATATGGAATGTTTTTTGGTGCCTTATCAAATTGCCTCGCACCCCAAATTTCTTTAGCACTTAATGCATTTTGAAAGCGATTTTTGGATTTCTGGATAACACCATTTTTTCAAAAATAAAATATTCTTTAAATTTCAGCCAGAATTATCACAAAATGGTGAATTAACTGAAGATGATACTTTGAAAAATGTATGGCAATGGTTATATCTTAGTCGCTCTCTTGTGGAAGATGGTACGATACGCAGTCCTGACAATAAACACCCAGGAGTAAGGAGGAAGGAGGAGAAGTGCGGAAAAGGCGCGCACAGCGTGGACGATCGATAATGACTTATTCGTTTACAATCAAAATTATGACGCCCGTGTGCAATGTGTGGTTACAGCAGCGTTTCGAGCAGCTTTCGTCCGTCGACTCTATGTATATGGCCGATTCTCTGTGAAATCGAATGGCCAAAAAATTTTTTTTTCTGCAAATATGAAAAACTTGCTGTTCCCGATGTCAGAAATGTCCCCAAATTTTATTAGAATTTTTGGGACCATCTATCACTCTTTTTCAGAGGCCCGAAGTTGGCCATTTTAGGGCTTTTTGAAATTCATGAAAAATCACAAATATTAAAATAATTTCTGGATCAGGGTAGAATGATTCAAAAGTAAAAGTGCCCAGCAACTTTTTTGTTGGAAATTGTCCAAATTTTCAGAAAAAAAATATGCCAAAGTGATTGGAGCCACCCAAAGAGAGCATAGTGGGAAAACATAAAAAGAAAACACAAAACAAGAAATCTACTCGAGTTCGAACCGGACTTTCATTTCCTAAACTATGTGAAAAGCTTCCTAAAGATGTCAACTAATGCCTGATAAAGTTTTGTAATGGGTCTTAAAGTTTAACGCAAT